>NC_069503.1:602678239-602965739 GCF_027579735.1 Bombina bombina | reverse complement strand
TATCTATCTATCTATCTATCTATCTATCTATCTATCTATCTATCTCTCTCTCTCTCTCTCTCTCTCTCTCTCTCTATATATATATATATATATATATATATATATATATGTATATATATATATATATATATATATATATATATATATATATATATATATATATATATATACCTGGAAATGAGGCAAAGCACAAAACAATTGTTAACTTATAAAATAAAATAACAGCAGTTTAAAACCATTATTGACATCTGTCATGTTCTAATTGTAGTTTGAAGACTTAAAATGTGTTGGGTCTGTTAATTTGGTGAAACCTGTTTGTTATAGTAATAGGTTATGTAACAAATTAAATAGAGAAGTTGTAAGCTAGAGATGTTCGAAAAGCTGTTAATCTTGCCCATTGGGAACAGCTTTCTGCAGCCTCTTCAGTTTAACTACTACATCATGTATAGATGAATAAACTACAGTGAATCAAACTGCCTCAAAAAACATAGGGGTAGATTTATCAAAACTTCAACTGATAATACACTGGAATCCTGAGTCAAATTCGATGCAAGATTGATCCGCCGTAGTTAACAAATCGTCAAGATCGTCAAATGTTGAAATGTGTGACGTAATATACGCTCCGGTGACATCAATACGATGCAGATCAATGGTTGTGTCAATCCAGATGTTTCGAATTTACATTCGACTCTATTTGACCCTCTTCCCAATTTATCAAACATTCAACAGGTACGGTCTAGTCAATTCGGACACAGCGTACCTATCGTTCAAACCACCACCCTTGAGGCCGTGAATGCCATAGAAATCAATGGGAGTCTGAAAACACAGAAAGGTTATGTTTGATGCTGCAAGACACTGAAGCATATTAGATAATAAAAGTAAATTAGAAACGTTATCAAAATTGTATACTCTTTCTAAATCAAACAATATTATTGCTCCACATTTGGTTCAAAGTATTGCTCCAAACTTGATGTAAAGAATTGCTCCAAATTTGGTGCACTAGTAGGTAGAGGGATAAAAATGAAATAAATACATTACTACTTAATGATTATGTTATATCTTTGTCTCTAATTCTCGAAATTTGGTGCAAAGTATTGCTCCAAATTTGGTGTGAAATATTGCTCCAAACTTGGTGCACTTGTAGATATAGAGATAAAAATTAAATAAATACATAACATAATATAGCTAACTTTCTTTTTTTTTGATAAATCTATTTGCACCATGTTTTAGGCATGTAACACAAGTCCTACTCTCCACTTTGCACCAAATTTGATGCAACACTTTTCGCACCAAACTTGATGCAATACTCCTAAACAACCCACAAACTAGTTACATTTTCCACCACTTTTGATTAGGAAATGAATAATCACATGCTTTATGACAGCAGCCAATCTGATTTAAATAAACATTTTCTACTATCACTAATGAATCAAATTGCTCGATATGTGTGTCATTGATCACTCATCATAACTTGTAATTGCCATTTGTTACATTGTGCATTATATTTTGAAAGTATGTATATGTGAAATTAGTATTAAAGTTAAAAATTGATTATGACATACAGGACACACAGTGTAATATTTTAAACAATGATTTTAAAATTTGAATGATTTTTGATTCAATCTAATCTTAAGATGATAGCCCAAAGGGATAGTTTACCTAACATTAAACTGTCATGATTCAGATACAGCAGAAATTAAAATTACCTCTTTATTGTCATGCTATTTTCAGTGTTTTTCTTCCTTCTCTTGAATTTCATTTTCATGAAGAAATGTCATCTTATATGCCAGCCCATTTTATAACACCTGTGTAGGGGTGGTGTGTAAAACTAGACTGCAATCAAGAGGGGTTACACAGGTGCAGAGAGAAAACTAACCCAGCTCTTAGAATATCCATTGATTGCAAATAAATACATATGATACCCTGATTACATGTTATATTCACAATTATTCCTGCTCAAAATAATAATACATTTACACTATATACATACAGTGGTATAAATAAACACAGAGATATGAAACACAACATTGTTTAGAACAAAAAAAGGAATTTAGGTAAAATGTAAATATGTTTGCAAAAGATTTCTGACATAACACACATATATATAGGTATGTGCAAAGATATATGTACAAATTCTAGCATTAATACTCATTTTTAAAAATAAAAAAAATTAGATAGGCATATCATGATTTCTAGAAATACAAATACACATTAAAGGGCCATAATACCCAAATGTTTAAACACTTGAAAGTGATGCGGTATAGCTGTAAAAAGCTGACTAGAAAATATCACCTGAACATCTCTATGTAAAAAAGAAATATATTTTACTTCAAAAGTTTCTCAGTAGCCCCATCCCATTGTAAAGGACTTCTAAGCAACAAATCAGTATGTCTGTCTCGGGACAGCTATGAGAGTGAGCGTTCCTGCACACTAATCTTGTTTCTCTATTTAGTATAAGGAAGTTTACAATGAAATCTCATGATAGTTAATTCAAATCTCATGAGATCACAGTAAAAGAGTTCATGACCTCAGCACTGTTGATGCTGATTGGCTGCTGTGCATTTCTTCATTTTTTTATTTTTTTTTACCTGTAACTGAGCAGCAGTTGAGTATAACTTTTTACACAGAACTAACTGCTGAGCTGAGGAAATTGTGAGATAAAATATCTTCCTTTTTTACATAGAGATGCTCAGGTTATATTTTCCTGTCAGCTTTTTACAGTTATACTGCATCAGTTTCAAGTGATTTAGCATATGAGTATTATGTCCCTTTAATTTATGTGGAAATATCATATATCAGTTTTTGTATAACAAATACATAGAAAAATACTTTCTAAGAGATATTATTGTTTGTTCGGGTATAAATCTAGCTATTTCTTGGACATTAACAAATGAAAAATAAAAGATTAGCTTTCGAGAAATGTGTTTGTTTTGGACAGTAATTAAATGGTATAAATAAAGTTGAAAAAACAGAATATCTGCGACATTGATGACTCTTATTTATCAACAGTCCAATGCTCATCGTCCGTACTTGACACGTGTTTTTGACAGACTTTTTAATAAATAAGGCCGTCGTATGTAGATTCTCAGCAGCGGCCTGGCGATGTCTGGAGAGTGTATTTACTCCAGCGAATGCGTCGAGATTGAAGCAATGATAAATAGGCCTCCTAGGCTCTAATGAAGTTATAAATCTCACAGGTAATTCGTTGAAAGAAAATCTCTTGCTAAGGTGTATTTTACATGACTGTTCTCCTTGTATATAACTATCTCAAGTAAAACTGCTTTTTTTTTTACAGATAGAAGTTTGTCTAACATTGTTTTAAATTTCCGCTAATGCATGATCTATTTAGCAAATAACTTACAAATCGTGGCAGATTCTGAAGCCTATAGATATAGTGACATATAGTGTGAATCAGTTATTTAATTAAAAAAAGCCTATTATAAGACAATCTCAAGGTATTTTATAGTAAGATCTTTATAAGGTTAATTATACATTGTTTAAAAAAATATATTAGAATACGTTCATTATTTTGCTCTATTTCCCTGTTATTTATGAACTGCACACTTCACAAGTCTATCCCTGTCACATATCTGTCCTACTTCAGCAGAGGTAATAATACATTGAACTGACAAATAAAGGAGGTTTTGTTAAAGGAACAGTCTAGGCCAAAATAAACTTTCATGATTCAGATAGAGCATGTACTTTTAAACAATTTTCCAATTTACTTGTATCACCAATTTTGCTTTGTTCTCTTGGTATTCTTAGTTGAAAGCTTAACCTAGGAGGTTCATATGCTAATTTCTTAGACCTTGAAGCCCACCTCTTTCAGAATGCATTTTAACAGTTTTTCACCACTAGAGGGTGTTAGTTCACATATTTTATATAGATAACACTGTGCTCGTGCACGTGAAGTAATCTGGGAGCAGGCACTGATTGGCTAGACTGCAAGTCTGTCAAAAGAACTGAAAAAAGGGGCAGTTTGCAGAGGCTTAGATACAAGATAATCACAGAGGTTAAAAGTATATTATTATAACTGTGTTGGTTATGCAAAACTAGGAAATGGGTAATAAAGGGATTATCTATCTTTTAAAACAATAAAAATTCTGGTGTAGACTGTCCCTTTAACACAATGACAGTGGTCTTGTCTTCTCCAGTAAAAAGCCTAGATTGCCTCCTCCAAATAAGGCAGATGCTGATGGTTGTGGTGGGGTTGGCCATTGAAAAAAATGCTGCAAGCAGGCGGTTAATCACAGTCAGCTGCATATAAACTATTAAAAAACATCAGGAAAGTCACATAAATACAATCATTTTATGTACCTCTAAGGAAAACTGGAATGATTTAAGAAATACTATCAGTAAGCTCTATGGGGATTCTATATGTGGCTTTATGAAGTGGATAATACCAATATCTGCTAGCCTGGATAGACATTGCTACTTCTTTGTAAGTGGCTTAAAGGGTTAATTAGTGGCCTACACATGGCTGCTTGATAAAGGTTGCTGTAAACAGGTTAATCACTTGTTTATCTTTGGCTGCCTAAAAGGGAATCTATCTGTTCTATATGAGGCTGCCTCAGAGGGTAATCATTCTACATGTGGATGCCCTGCATATGATAGCCTGAAAATTATTTACTGCTCTATATGTGACTACCTCAAACAATGTAAGGCTGCTCTTTATTAAGCACTTCAATTCTAGTTTATAAATGCATTGAAATGTTTCAATTTACACCTATGACTGCTTGGAGGGCGTTAGTTAAAATTCAATGTGTTTATAGCTTGAGGGAGTTAATAGCTTAGTTCCAAAAATAGGTGTGGTAGAAATCTACAGGCAGATTTATCAATACCTATAATTGGACAGAATATAACCAATGCACTTAATAACTGTTTGCTATAAATCTAATTTATTTACTAAAATAAAGACTCCCCCGCTCCTATTTTTTAACATCGAGACCTGGCATTTTGTAATGTATATTTGAATGTCTTTACTAAGTAATAAAAGCATGTATTTAATTTTCTCACATTCTGCCATTGCTTTACTATCTTCAATTTAGATATGATTATCAAAGAACGCTTTGGTGAGAAAATTGCAATAATTGTTAAAATAATGCAACATCAATAGAACATTTTTAAAGATATACTGTGGGTGTGGAAACTCAGACGTTTCAAAAGATAAAATATTTCTTAATCAAAGACCATCCACTGGGACGATGACTTCATAGCTGAGTAGCTGCTGTTTTTCAAGTTAAAAGCACCAAACTAACTTCCATTTAAGTATTCCTACAAGTCTGGGTTTTAAATGTTGACCTGGTGAAAGTCGGGTAACAGTCTGGTAGCTTTATGTCCCAGTGTTTGTGGAGCCAGACTAAAGATTAGGTTTGGCTTTAGACTGTTTTTTTCTACTCTGTAACTGTTCAGGCCAGCTATTGCTGAAACACAAATAGTCATTAAATTATCTCAGGGAATGGTATAAATGTACATGAACAGGGCCTGTTGAGATAGAATGAATAATCCCTGTTATCAGTAGGTTGTCAATTGACAAATCAGTCAAAACATATGCTTTCAATACCATGCTAAAACCTGTACAGCTTAGACAAAGCTACTGAATTCTTAAATGGGGAAATGGGAACCATAACGTTTGTGAGAAAAGTGCAAAGTTGGCTAATATTCCAATGACTTTATTTTTTATATCATATACACATTTTATTAAAACCGTTAAAGCAATTCCCAAGAATCAAAATGAAAGTAGAAAGCACATAATTAATTAAACCTAAAACTAATTAACAGGTAGATTACAAGTTTTGCGTTCGTGTTTAATTTCAGTGTTAAAACAGCAACGCAGCCATTACAAGTCTTGTCGGTATAGCTGTACCGCATGCCTTTTAGCCTGTAACGCAACGTCAGTCCCGCACTCGAAAAAATTACGCTTTTTTCATGGGATTCCCATAGCGCTGCCATTACGAGTTTTGCGGTGAGGCTAAAAAACTTGCGTTACACCCTATAACGACAAGTTCCGTACCGCCATCTGAGAGCAGTAGCAAAGCTGTTACATAAAACTCAGAACTAAAGTGTTACAAAGTACACTAACACCCATAAACTACCTATTAACCCCTAAACCAAGGCCCTCCTGCATCACAAACACTAAATTAAACCTATTAACCCCTAATCTGCCACTCCCGACATTGCCGCCACTAATAAAATGTATTAACCCCTATTCCGCCGCTCACCGACATCGTCGCCACTATACTAAAGTTATTAACCCCTATTCCCCCGCACCCCAACATTGCCCACACTATAATATATTAACCCCTATTCTGCCACTCCCCGACATCGCCGCCACTAAATAAAGCTATTAACCCCTAAACCTCTGGCCTCCCACATCACTACCACTAAATAAACCTATTAACCCCTAAATCACCAGCCCCCCACATCGCAACAACCTAAATGAAACTATATTAACCCCTAAACCTAACCGTAACCCTAAACCTAACCCTAACCCTAACCGCAACCCTAACCCACCCTAACTTTAACATAATTAAAATAGAGCTAAATTAAAGTTACAAACAATTATTAACTAAATAATACCTATTTAAAACTTACCTGTGAAATAAAACCTAAGCTAGCTACAATATAACCAATAGTTATATTGTAGCTAGTTTAGGTTTTATTTTATTTCACAGGTAAGTTTGTATTTATTTTAATTAGGTAGACTAGTTAGTAAATAGTTAGCAGCATAGTGTATAAGGTTTTTTTGGGTAGGTTTTTTTTAGATTAGGCAGTTCATAAAAGAGCTGAATGCCCTTTTAAGGACAATGCCCATACAAATGTCCTTTTCAGGGCAATGGATAGATAAAGTTGTTTTAGATAGTTTTTTTTTATTTTGTGGGTTTGGGGATTTGTAAAGTTAGTGGGTTTTTGTATTTTTTTTAGAAAAAGAGCTGATTTCTTTTTATAGCAGAGCTATATTTTAATTATGTTAAAGTTAGGGGCGTTAGGGTTAGGTTTAGGGGTTAATAGTTTAATTTAGGTTGTTGAGATGTGGGGGGCTGGCGGTATAGGGGTTAATAGGTTTATTTAGTGGTAGTGATGTGAAAGGCCAGAGGTTTAGGGGTTAATCACTTTATTTAGTGGCAGCGATGTCGGGGAGCGGCAGAATAGGGGTTAATATCTTTTTTATAGTGTGAGCGATGTTGAGGTGCAGGGGAATAGGGGTTAATAACTTTAATACAGTGGTGGCAATATCAGGAGTGGCAGATTAGGGGTTAATAACTTTATTTAGGTGTTGGCGATGTCGGGGACAGCAGATTAGGGGTATTTAGACATGGGCTTTATGTTAGGGTGTTAGGTTTAAACGTAACTGTTTTTTCCCCATAGACATCAATGGAGCTGCGTTACGGAGCTTTTCATTCCGCGATCACAGGTGTTAGTTTTTTTTCTGACACTCTCTCCCCATTGATGTCTATGGGGAAAGCATGCACAAGCAAGTCAAAGCAGCGTTTGTATTTTGTGGGGTATGGAGCTCAACACAACCATATCGCACGCACAAGCCAGCTTTTCAAAAACTTGCAATGGCAGGGCTATAGAGGGTGAAATAACGCAAATAATGCTTTCGTTAACTATCCTCTATAGCGCAAAACTTGTTAACAAGGTGTAAATCATTACCTTATATGCAGATTAAGAATGTTCTTCCATCAGTCCATTACAGACATCTGGCAAGAGCTACCCCTTTATATTGTTTCTTCTCAATGTATACATCTTCAGCAGGAATCTATTAAATTAAATAAAAAAATAAAAATAAAACTTTTTTTGTTTTTTCAATTGTGGTAGGATTTTTGTGATTAAGTCCACATTGAAGACTTTGCAGTCTCATTTTTCTGGATAGTTAATAATTTGTTTTAGTATATTTGTGAATTGTTAAATGCAATCAACTCTGATTTGATACAATTTATTTTCTTATGATATTAATAGCAGCACTTCTGCATTCCTATCTGAGCCCATAATGTGTACAAGTAAAATTTCTGTCATTTGTTAAACATAAAACATGGTTTAATTTACCCTAAGGCTGCATTCAAAAGTACTCAACCATTGAACACTTATAGTATGTATAATATATTTGATTTTGGTATATACTGTAGATATAGCTAGATATAGATGGAAGATATAATGACAGACGGACAGATATTAATATATAGATAAAGGTTTAAAGCTCATGCTTATTTTGGCAAGAGTGCATAGCCTTAAATATGCTTTATAGAAATACATAGATTGAGTAATAGACAACAATATGTATAAACAACAAATTGCATCTAATTTAGACACACCAAAATTGACTAGGGCACCATAAAGGCAAGCTCCTCTTAGTGTTCCATTGTATTTCAAAGGTATATGTTTACCCTAATTCTAATATTTCACAAGTTAGAGGAGTGGTGCTAGCATTAATCTCAATTATCCAGAAAATGTATGGAAATAAGTTTCACAAAAAGAAAATGCTTGTGTAGCACTCTTTGCCCAGACTAATATAAGGGCAGAAAAAAGAGAAACAATTAAAATATATCCTTTATTGATTCTTTTAAAAGATGGGTAAATAACATACAATATTAAAATCCCTATCATGAGCAATGTGGCTATTGGGGTGTATCTTGTCTCTTTAATTAGTACTGTTTAGCCTGGTTCTATTAGTTTTCGTGTGATAGAGACAATATAGTGATACAATTAATTGTTTTATACCTTTATCAGTTTCTGTAGCAATAATAATATTGGCTATTGATTTGGGCTAATAGCACTTGTTAGTCACTAAATTGAATTTTCATTTTTTCTTGTAACATTGTACAAGTTTCAATACTTATAATGATAATGAATGGAGATGTATTAGTCCTAAAGTGGTCTATAGATACCAGTTAGCATAGCTGTTGTATTAGTCTTAGCTAAGATATCAATATAGTGTAATCTTGATACCTTGTGGATTCTATATAAGAGGTGGTTTAGACGTTTATAGCCATTATAATATTGTAATATTGATCCTTTGTTGATTTCATGTATGGGGTTGTTATGCCAATTTGTATAGGTTGTGTGCATGTATATGTGTTAAAAGTTCACTCAGAAAATTATTTTCTTTAGTTGGTTAATTTTTATCCCAGTGGTGAGTTAGATAATTTATGGCATCTGTTTAACTCATATAATTCATAGGTGTTTAAACTTGAAGGTCTGATTAGTTTGGATAATATTACATCGTATTAATATTTATTATTGGTTCTACATATGCAATCCTTCCCCTATAATTATATGGATAAATGCTCTTGGAGTGAGTTAAGGTTTGAGTTTGGATTATATATCCACTATGTTTCTGTATAATATTTCAGATGTCTTAAAAAAAATTCTGTTCACCTATCCCTGGAGGGACACACCACTTTTTTCTGCCCTTATATTAGTCTGGGCAAAGAGTGCTACACAAGCATTTTATTTTTGTGGAACTTAGTTCCATAAATTTTCTGTATAACAAATTGCATCTGTCTGCTATAATCAAATCTTCAGCTTTCCATTTTAAACACCTAATAAGACATCTGAATATTACCAGAAGATCTCCAACCATCTGTTAATACCTTTGTATCCTCACAGCTGTAAATTGCTTCTAACAAGGACTAACAAATATGTATAACGGCACAGTGTGCAGCAGATACAGAATGCTGCATCCAAGTTGTCAACAAGAATTCCAAACTTGTAATCTAAACAGTCTTCCCAATAAAATTTGCTCATTTACATTTACAAACACTGGGGAACCTGCTGCATCCTGACCCTCCACAGTCCACACCCAAAACATTTTAGCTAATTTTCCTTATATCTCTCACAACCAGAGGTGCATACAGGGGGCAACAACCCTATTAGAAAATGAGGGATAATTTATTTGTAATTTAAACCATAAATACAACTTTTGGGTACAAAATTACTGGGAACACATCATGCCATAAACCTTCATCTCAAAGTGTATTGCCTTACCAATTACTGCCTCTCTTAGGCCTAGATTTAGAGTTCGGCGGTAGCCGTGAAAACATGCGTTAGAGGCTCCTAACGCTGGTTTTAGGCTACCGCCGGTATTTGGAGTCACTCAAAATAGGGTCTAACGCTCACTTTTCAGCCGCGACTTTTCCATACCGCAGATCCTCTTACGTCAATTGCGTATCCTATCTTTTCAATGGGATCTTCCTAACTCTGGTATTTAGAGTCGTTTCTGAAGTGAGCGTTAGAGCTCTAACGACAAAACTCCAGCCGCAGGAAAAAAGCAGGAGTTAAGAGCTTTCTGGGCTAACGCCGGTTCATAAAGCTCTTAACTACTGTACTCTAAAGTACACTAACACCCATAAACTACCTATGTACCCCTAAACCGAGGTCCCCCCACATCGCCGCAACTCGATTAAATTTTTTTAACCCCTAATCTGCCGACCGCCACCGACGTTATACTTATGTACCCCTAATCTGCTGCCCCTAACACCGCCGACCCCTGTATTATATTTATTAACCCCTAACCTGCCCCCCACAACGTCGCAGCCAGCTACCTACAATAATTAACCCCTAATCTGCTGACCGCAAAGCGCCGCCACCTACGTTATACTTATGTACCCCTAATCTGCTGCCCCTAACACCGCCGACCCCTATATTATATTTATTAACCCCTAATCTGCCCCCCACAACGTCTCCTCCACCTGCCTACACTTATTAACCCCTAATCTGCCGACCGCAAAGCGCCGCCACCTACGTTATCCTTATGTACCCCTAATCTGCTGCCCCTAACACCGCCGACCCCTATATTATATTTATTAACCCCTAATCTGCCCCCCTCAACGTCGCCGACACCTGCCTACACTTATTAACCCCTAATCTGCCGAGCGGACCTGAGCGCTACTATAATAAAGTTATTAACCCCTAATCCGCCTCACTAACCCTATCATAAATAGTATTAACCCCTAATCTGCCCTCCCTAACATCGCCGACACCTAACTTCAAACATTAACCCCTAATCTGACGACCGAATCTCGCCGCTATTCTAATAAATGTATTAACCCCTAAAGCTAAGTCTAACCCTAACACTAACACCCCCCTAAGTTAAATATAATTTAAATCTAACGAAATTAATTAACTCTTATTAAATAAATTATTCCTATTTAAAGCTAAATACTTACCTGTAAAATAAATCCTAATATAGCTACAATATAAATTATAATTACATTGTAGCTATTTTAGGATTAATATTTATTTTACATGCAACTTTGTAATTATTTTAACCAGGTACAATAGCTATTAAATAGTTAAGAACTATTTAATAGTTACCTAGTTAAAATAATAACAAAATTACCTGTAAAATAAGTCCTAACCTAAGTTATAATTAAACCTAACACTACCCTATCAATAAATTAATTAAATAAAATACCTACAATTACCTACAATAAAACCTAACACTACACTATCAATAAATAAATTAAATACAATTTCTACAAATAACTACAATTACATAAACTAACTAAAGTACAAAAAATAAAAAAGAACTAAGTTACAAAAAATAAAAAAATATTTACAAACATAAGAAAAATATTACAACAATTTTAAACTAATTACACCTACTCTAAGCCCCCTAATAAAATAACAAAGACCCCCAAAATAAAAAAATTCCCTACCCTATTCTAAATTAATAAATTTAAAAGCTCTTTTACCTTACCAGCCCTGAACAGGGCCCTTTGCGGGGCATGCCCCAAGAAAATCAGCTCTTTTGCCTGTAAAAAAAAACATACAATACCCCCCCCCCAACATTACAACCCACCACCCACATACCCCTAATCTAACCCAAACCCCCCTTAAATAAACCTAACACTAAGCCCCTGAAGATCTTCCTACCTTGTCTTCACCATACCAGGTTCACCGATCCGTCCTGGCATCCGGTGCTGAAGAGGTCCAGAAGAGGCTCCAAAGTCTTCCTCCTATCCGGCAAGAAGAGGACATCCGGACCGGCAAACATCTTCATCCAAGCTGCATCTTCGATCTTCTTCCATCCGGTGCGGAGCGGGTCCATGTTGAAGCATCCGACGCGGATCCATCCTCTTCTTCCGGCGTCTCCCGATGAATGACGGTTCCTTTAAGGGACGTCATCCAAGATAGCGTCCCTCGAATTCCGATTGGCTGATAGGATTCTATCAGCCAATCGGAATTAAGGTAGGAATATTCTGATTGGCTGATGGAATCAGCCAATCAGAATCAAGTTCAATCCGATTGGCTGATCCAATCAGCCAATCAGATTGAGCTCGCATTCTATTGGCTGTTCCGATCAGCCAATAGAATGCGAGCTCAATCTGATTGGCTGATTGGATCAGCCAATCGGATTGAACTTGATTCTGATTGGCTGATTCCATCAGCCAATCAGAATATTCCTACCTTAATTCCGATTGGCTGATAGAATCCTATCAGCCAATCGGAATTCGAGGGACGCCATCTTGGATGACGTCCCTTAAAGGAACCGTCATTCGTCGGGAGACGCCGGAAGAAGAGGATGGATCCGCGTCGGATGCTTCAACATGGACCCGCTCCGCACCGGATGGAAGAAGATCGAAGATGCAGCTTGGATGAAGATGTTTGCCGGTCCGGATGTCCTCTTCTTGCCGGATAGGAGGAAGACTTTGGAGCCTCTTCTGGACCTCTTCAGCACCGGATGCCAGGACGGATCGGTGAACCTGGTATGGTGAAGACAAGGTAGGAAGATCTTCAGGGGCTTAGTGTTCGGTTTATTTAAGGGGGGTTTGGGTTAGATTAGGGGTATGTGGGTGGTGGGTTGTAATGTTGGGGGGGGTATTGTATGTTTTTTTTTACAGGCAAAAGAGCTGATTTTCTTGGGGCATGCCCCGCAAAGGGCCCTGTTCAGGGCTGGTAAGGTAAAAGAGCTTTTAAATTTATTAATTTAGAATAGGGTAGGGAATTTTTTTATTTTGGGGTCTTTGTTATTTTATTAGGGGGCTTAGAGTAGGTGTAATTAGTTTAAAATTGTTGTAATATTTTTCTTATGTTTGTAAATATTTTTTTATTTTTTGTAACTTAGTTCTTTTTTATTTTTTGTACTTTAGTTAGTTTATGTAATTGTAGTTATTTGTAGAAATTGTATTTAATTTATTTATTGATAGTGTAGTGTTAGGTTTTATTGTAGGTAATTGTAGGTATTTTATTTAATTAATTTATTGATAGGGTAGTGTTAGGTTTAATTATAACTTAGGTTAGGACTTATTTTACAGGTAATTTTGTAATTATTTTAACTAGGTAACTATTAAATAGTTCTTAACTATTTAATAGCTATTGTACCTGGTTAAAATAATTACAAAGTTGCCTGTAAAATAAATATTAATCCTAAAATAGCTACAATGTAATTATAATTTATATTGTAGCTATATTAGGATTTATTTTACAGGTAAGTATTTAGCTTTAAATAGGAATAATTTATTTAATAAGAGTTAATTAATTTCGTTAGATTAAAATTATATTTAACTTAGGGGGGTGTTAGTGTTAGGGTTAGACTTAGCTTTAGGGGTTAATCCATTTATTCTAGTAGCGGTGAGCTCCGGTCGTCAGATTAGGGGTTAATAATTGAAGTTAGGTGTCGGCGATGTTAGGGAGGGCAGATTAGGGGTTAATACTATTTATGATAGGGTTAGTGAGGCGGATTAGGGGTTAATAACTTTATTATAGTAGCGCTCAGGTCCGCTCGGCAGATTAGGGGTTAATAAGTGTAGGCAGGTGTCGGCGACGTTGAGGGGGGCAGATTAGGGGTTAATAAATATAATATAGGGGTCGGCGGTGTTAGGGGCAGCAGATTAGGGGTACATAAGGATAACGTAGGTGGCGGCG
The DNA here is from genome assembly GCF_027579735.1 of Bombina bombina. Taxonomy (NCBI): domain Eukaryota; kingdom Metazoa; phylum Chordata; class Amphibia; order Anura; family Bombinatoridae; genus Bombina; species Bombina bombina. The sequence goes on along the minus strand of NC_069503.1, from coordinate 602,951,870 downwards.
CTTTGCGGTCGGCAAATTAGGGGTTAATTATTGTAAGTAGCTGGCGGCGACGTTGTGGGGGGCAGGTTAGGGGTTAATAAATATAATATAGGGGTCGGCAGTGTTAGGGGCAGCAGATTAGGGGTACATAGGTATAATGTAGGTAGCGGCGGTTTACGGAGCGGAAGATTAGGGGTTAATAATATAATGCAGGGGTCAGCGATAGCGGGGGCGGCAGATCAGTGGTTAATAAGTGTAAGGTTAGGGGTGTTTAGACTCGGGGTACATGTTAGAGTGTTAGGTGCAGACGTAGGAAGTGTTTCCCCATAGGAAACAATGGGGCTGCGTTAGGAGCTGAACGCTGCTTTTTTGCAGGTGTTAGGTTTTTTTTCAGCTCAAACAGCCCCATTGTTTCCTATGGGAGAATCGTGCACGAGCACGTTTTTGAGGCTGGCCGCGTCCGTAAGCAACTCTGGTATCGAGAGTTGCATTTGCGGTAAAAATGCTCTACGCTCCTTTTTTGGAGCCTAACGCAGCATTTTTTTGAACTCTCGATACCAGAGTTAATTTTATGGTGCGGCCAGAAAAAAGCCTGCGTAGCGTTAACAGCCCATCTACCGCCAAACTCCAAATCTAGGCCTTAGAGTTGAAGAAAACATAAGTTTTATGCTCTATTTTAATAAGGGATTACCAGCATTTCACAATGATTTAATTGCATAAGTACTACTACTAATTTTCTTCAAAGTTATTTTTTAAAGTTCATTAAATATCTTGTTATTAAACAAGTTTCTTTTTGTTCTTTATTCCAGGTGATTTCAGATTTGACATTTTCAGTGACAAAAGAGGATGCAACTAAAGTTAAAGGGACACTGAACCCAATTTTTTTATTTCATGGTTCAGATAGAGCATGCGATTTTAAGCAACTTTCTAATTTACTCCTTTTATCAATTTTTCTTTGTTCTCTTGCTATCTTTATTTGAAAAAGAAGGCATCTAAGCTATTTTTTGGTTCAGACCCTGGACAACAGTTGTTTATTGGTGGGTGAATTTATCCACCAATCAGCAAGGACAACCCAGGTTGTTCACCAAAAATGGGCCGGCATCTAAACTTGTATTCTTGCTTTTTAAATAAAGATACCAAGAGAATGAAGACAATTTGATACTAGGAATAAATTAGATAGTTGCTTAAAATTACATGCTCTATCTGAATCACGAAAGAAAAAATGTGGGTTCAGTGTCCCTTTAACATTTCTGTATACTTTAAAAAGACAACTATGATCTGCAGATGCATCTGTTCATCTCAGTGTGTTTGTTGTCTTCACTGTACCTCTTTATGTTCAGTCTATCTTCAATCATATTGTTGTGCTCTGGACCTTGTCCTATCTCTTTAGCCTCATTACTGTTTGTCCAGTTCAGTGAACCCTGTTCTTAGAAATTTATTTTAGAGGAACATCTCTCAGTAATTTGATCAGCATAATGTTCTACATAATGCTCCCAAACATAATGCACTTTAGTTCCAATAAGCATCTACATTGTTAAGAAGCCCAACATTATTTTAAAATTTGATAAAATTTCAAGAACCCTTGACTTCTCCAATGGATTGGGCAAAAACAGGGAGCATGATTATACAAGAGAGCTCTTCAATGTTGCCAGGCAATGATGCACAGTCAATGGCAATTGTAGCAGACTGGCTCCCTCTCGCGGCATAAATATACCTGCTGATGTGCCGTAAATAAAAATGGATCACATGAAATGTTAGTATAAATAAAACTGGTCTATTTCTTTCCCACTTATATAGAAATAATTATATCATGAGATGCTGCTGTACACTGGTGTATGTACGCATAGAGCTAACAGTGACCCTGGCACACCTTACATTATTTAAAAATAAGAGTTGAGTTCTTGATTTGATCAATTGTATTTTTGTTATACCATCTTCCCAGGAAGCTCCATATGCTGCATGCAAGCTCTATAAAATGAATACTACACTAAATGGACAGTTGTTGTCTTAAAAGATAGATAATCCCTTAATTACCCATCCCCCAGTTTTGCATAACCAACACAGTTATAATAATACACGTTTTACCTCTGTGATTACCTTGTATCTAAGCCTCTGCAGACTGCCCCTTATTTCAGTTCTTTTGACAGACTTGCATTTTAGCCAATCAGTGCTCACTCTATGGTAAATTCATGTGCATGAGCTCAATGTTATCTATATGGACACATGAACTAATGCCCTCTAGTGATGACAAACTTTCAAAATGCATTTAGATTAGAGGTGGCCTTCAAGGTCTAAGAAATTAGCATATGAACCTCCTAGGTTTAGCTTTCAACTAAGAATACCAAGAGAGCAAAGCAAAATTGGTGATAAAAGTAAAATGGAAAGTTGTTTAAAATTGCATGCCCTATTTGAATCATGAAAGTTGTTTTTGGACTTGACTGTCCCTTAAAAAAGTTGCAGTTGTACAACCAACTGAGAATACGTAAGAAGTACATAACCAAAACATATGAATTAGTCTCAAATTAAGCAAATCAGTTTATATTACAAAAACAAATATGTAAATGCTCCTTTTAATCTTGAATGTCAGGCTACTTGAGTAGAATCTTCCTTTAAGTTTTAGCAGTATTTCTTAAAGGGACATCAAACTCAAAAAATTTCTTTTCATGATTTAGATAGAGAATACAATTTTAAACAACGTTCCAGTTACTTCTATTGTCTAATTTATTTATTTTCTTAGTATCCTTTGTTGAAGAAGCAACAAGGTACGGGAGCAAGCTGAACACATTGGGTGAGCCAGTAACATAAGGCATATATATGCAGCCACCAATCAGCAGCTCCTGAGCCTACCTAGGTATCCTTCTCAACATAGAAAACCAAGAACAAAAATTAGATAACAGAAGTAAATTGAAAAGTTGTTTAAAATAACCTTTTCTCTCTGATTAATGAAAGAACATTTTTGGGCTTTCATGTCCCTTTAAGATAAATTCAAAACTACCAATATCAACTAAAGTAAAAACTGCAACCAAAGTCCTGTATTCATTCATAATGTTTAAAGCATTTGAAAATCCGTGTTCGACAGATGTTGGCCCCATGTATTACAGGTCGTGCAGACAAGGTAATACCAAGAGAATGAAACAAATTAGATAATAGAAGTAAATTAGAAAGTTGTTTAAAATTGTATCTGGCTCATCAAGAAAACAGTACTAAAAATCAATATATAGTTATTTTGGGTACTGTTTTCTTGATGAGCCAGAGTGCTGTATTCCCAGTCTTTTTGGTGATTTCACTTTAAATCACTTTCTCTTCCTGACTATTTGTGAATATATATAAATCAATGTAAATATTTGCTTAGGAAATTAGCACATCTAGGCAAGATTCCTCACTTGCTTTTTCCCAGAAATACCTCATATACAATGTTACTAATGCACAAGAGAATTCTGGGTAAGATATGCAAATTAGATATGCAAATTCTCAGTTTTTTTAATATAATCCTGCAATAATCCTGTTAAAAGGATTGCTGTGTTAAAACAGTATTTTGAAGCAAAAAAACTGAGAATTTGCATATCTAATTTGCATATCTTACCCAGAATTCCCTTGTGCATTGGTAACATTGTATATGAGGTATTTCTGGGAAAAAGCAAGCGGGGAATCTTGTCTAGATGTGCTAATTTCCTATGCAAATATTTACATTGATTTAATTTTGAGACATGGAGGATTTAAATTTCAGTTTTTTATCTTCCCCCATAATTTTAATGAATTTTGGTAAAACCTTGAAAATAGCTTTACCAATGCAGCAACCAGAAATCTATTTCCTACTGATGAGTTCCAAAAAGAACGAAACAGGCTGTCTAGTGAGTGATTTCTGGTTTGCTGCAATAATCCTGTTAAAAGGATAGGTGTGTTAAACCAGTATTTTGAAGCAAAAAAACTGAGAATTTGCATATCTAATTTGCATATCTTACCCAGAATTATCTTGTGCATTGGTAACATTGTATATGAGGTATTTCTGGGAAAAAGCAAGCGGGGAATCTTGCCTAGATGTGCTAATTTCCTATGCAAATATTTACATTGATTTAATTTTGAGACATGGAGGATTTTAATTTCAGTTTTTTATCTCCCCCCATAATTTTAATGAATTTTGAATATATATATATATATATATATATATATATACACACATATACATATATATAGCAATAGCAGAAAGCACTCCTTACCACTCTGAGAAAAGCCTTGGGTGCTGCAAAAAGTTCAAGTATATTCCAAGGACAAAGGCGCACTCCAAAGGACTTTGCCTGTCTGATGACGAGCTTCTGTGGCTCGAAAACGTTCACATATAGTGATGTCACAAACCTAAAAATTTGACTTCAATAGGCAGGCGAACTTTAAAACCTGGCCACAATAGTGATGGAAAAGTTGTTTCAAGGGGCTAACACCTGGACTGTGGCATGCTGGAGGGGGATCCATGGCAAAACTCCCATGGAAAATTACATAGTTGATGCAGAGTCTGGTTTTAAGCCATAAAGGACCTAACATTCCTAAATAGTTTGGAATAACGTGCTTTAAAACATCAGGTATGATGTTGTATCGATCAGGTAGTGTAAGGGTTACGCCCGCTTCACAGTGACAGACCAAACTCCCTGTGTAATGCACCGCAAACAGACCATTTGCACAACCACGAGATAGATAGATTTGATAGATAGATACATAGATTACATAGATCAATAGATGCAATATACATATGATAGATACAAATTACATAGATCAATAGATGCAATATACATTTGATAGATACGCATTACATAGATCAATAGATGTAATATACATTTGATAGATACAAATTACATAGATCAATAGATGCAATATACATTAGATAGAACTGAATTACATAGATCAATAGATGCAATATACATTTGATAGATACGCATTACATAGATCAATAGATGTAATATACATTTGATAGATACGAATTACATAGATCAATAGATGCAATATACATTTGATAGATAAGATTGATAGTTAGATTTGATAGATAAATAGATAGATTTGATAGATATATCATTTCCCAGAGAGAGAATTACAAAGACGTGCGGTCTGGGACCCATGGTAAGGTTACTTCCTTTTGCACAATCGAGTACAGGTTGGGGTCCGGGATTGCCTTTTGTGCAAAGAAATTGTGGCCGGGTACCTTCCACTGCGGTGTCCCCTATCAGGGGACGTGTATATGGCATGGATTTTAGGAACTGGGAGATGGAAAAAGATGCTTGGACACCCAGTACAGGTTGTTCTCCTTCAGCCTTTTTATACGAGGGTCCCCGACCCTCAACAGGCATGACAGCATGAAAGACCCCGTATGCCATGACTTCCTTTTGCACAATCGAGTACAGGTATGGCATCGATTTTAGGAACCCGGAGATAATTTTTAGGAACCGGGAGATGGAAAAAGATGCTTGGACACCCAGTACAGGTCGTTCTCCTTCAGCCTTTTTATACGAGAGTTCCCGACCCTCAACATGCACGACAGCATGAAAGACCCCATATGCCATGACTTCCTTTTGCACAATCGAGTACAGGTATGGCATCGATTTTAGGAACCCGGAGATAATTTTTAGGAACCGGGAGATGGAAAAAGATGCTTGGACACCCAGTACAGGTCGTTTTCCTTCAGCCTTTTTATAAGAGGGTCCCCGACCTTCAACAGGCACGACAGCATGAAAGACCCCATATGCCATGACTTCCTTTTGCACAATCGAGTACAGGTATGGCATTGATTTTAGGAACCCGGAGATGGAAAAAGATGCTTGGTCGGTCCTCCTACTTCAAATTTGTGGCACTGCGCGTGCAATCTACTGTGCCACCAGATATGAGTGGTGTGTTAAGTAGTACTAGCACTCCCTGTTATGTGCCTTTTTTTTGGTTTGGGTTTTGAAGCCACAGTTCAGCACCAGAGGCCAGAAAAATTAGGCATGTACACATGCCTGAAAAATGAGGTATTGTTGCAGCCGCTGCTATAGCAGCGGCCAGAAAAATTGATGTTTGTTTGACAGTTAGAAAGTGCCCTAAAACATTGCGGCTTGAACCCTAGTTGTTGGCAGATAAGTCACGCAAGTCATCCGGCATTCGAAGATAAAATACAGCAGCGTGTGGACCATTTGTAGCCCAAGGCAGCTCATCTCATCAGGCCTTTTTTACTCAAATGTATCGCCCAATGTCAGTCCCTTCGGGATCCATCCCTCATTCATTTTAATAAAGGTGTGATAATCAAGACTTTTTTGACCTAGGTGACTTCTCTTCTCAGTGACAATACCTCCTGCTGCACTGAAGGTCCTTTCTGACACGACACTGGAAGCGGGGCAGGCCAGAAATTCGATTGCAAATTGGGATAGCTCAGGCCACAGGTCAAGCCTGCACACCCAGTAGTCAAGGGGTCCATCGCTCCTCAGAGTGTCGATATCCACAGTTAATGCGAGGTAGTCTGCTACCTGTCGGTTGAGTCGTTCTCTGAGGCTGGATCCCGAATGGCTGTGGCGATGCATAGGAGTTAAAAAGGTCCGCATGTCCTCCATCAACAACACGTCTGGAAAGTGTCCTGTCCTTGCCGGCGTGGTCGTGGGAGGAGGAGGATTACTTTCATCTCTTTCCCCTGTTAGATTCCCGTTGTGCTGTGACATCACCCTTATACGCTGTGTAAAGCATACTTTTTAATTTATTTTTGAACTGATCCATCCTTTCCGACTTGTGGGAATTCGGTAACATTTCAGTCACTTTATGCTTATACCGGGGGTCTAGTAGCATGGACACCGAGTACAGTTCATTTTCCTTCAGCTTTTTTATACGGGTGTCCCTCAACAGGCACGACAACATGAAAGACCCCATTTGCACAAGGTTGGATGCCGAGCTACTCATGTCCCGTTCCTCGTCCTCACTGATCTCACTGAAGGTATCTTCTTCCCCCCAGCCACATACAACACCACGGGTACCAGATAGGTGACAACAACGAGCACCCTGGGATGCCTGTTGTGCTTGGTCTTCCTCCTCCTCCTCAAAGCCACATTCCTCCTCTGACTCCTCTTCCTCACAATCCTCTTCCTGCGCTGCCACTGGTCCAGCAAGTGATGCTGATAATGCTGTTTCTGGTGGTGATGGAGACCACAACTCTTCCTCTTCACGCTCATCTACGGCCTGATCCAGCACTCTTTGCAGGGCATGCACCAGGAAGAAAACAAATGGTATGATGTCGCTGATGGTGCCTTCGGTGCGACTGACTAGGCTTGTCACCTCCTCAAAAGGACGCATGAGCCTACAGGCATTGCGCATGAGCGTCCAGTAACGGGGCAAAAAAATACCCAGCTCCCCAGAGGCTGTCCTAGCACACCGGTCATACAAATACTCGTTAACAGCTTTTTCTTGTTGGAGCAGGCAGTCGAACATTAGGAGTGTTGAATTCCAACGTGTCGGGCTGTCGCAAATCAAGCGCCTCACTGGCAGGTTGTTTCGCCACTGGATATCTGACAAGTGTGCCATGGTCGTGTAGGAACGCCTGAAATGACCACACACCTTCCTGGCCTGCTTCAGGATGTCCTATAAGCCTGGGTACTTATGCACAAAGTGTTGTACAATCAGATTACACACATGTGCCATGATTGGTACATGTGTCAACTTGCCCAATTTCAATGCCGCCACCAAATTACTTCCATTGTCAGAAACAATTTTGCCAATCTCCAGTTGGTGCGGAGTCAGCCACTGATCCACCTGTGCGTTCAGGGCGGACAGGAGTGCTGGTGCGGTGTGACTCTCTGCTTTCAGGCAAGTCAACCCCAAGACGGCGTGACACTGCCGTATCCGGGATATTGAATAGTACCTGGGGAGCTGGGGGGGTGCCGTTGATGTGGAACAAGACGCAGCAGCAGAAGAGGACTCAGCCGAGGAAAAGGTTATGGAAGAGGATGGAGTAGGAGGAGTAGAGGAGGTAGCAGCAGGCCTGCCTGCAAGTCGTGGCGGTGTCACCAACTTCTCTGCAGAGCCACGCATTCCATGCTTGTCAGCCATCAGCAGGTTTACCCAATGCGCAGTGTAGGTGATATACCTGCCCTGACCATGCTTTGCAGACCAGCTATCAGTGGTCAGATGGACCCTTGCCCCAATGCTGTGAGCCAGACATACCATTACTTCCTTTCGCACAATCGAGTACAGGTTGGGGATTGCCTTTTGTGAAAAGAAATTTCGGCCGGGTACCTTCCACTGCGGTGTCCCAATAGATACAAATTTTTTGAACGCCTCAGTCTCCACCAGCTTGTATGGTAAAAGCTGGCAGGCTAAGAGTTCAGACAAGCCAGCTGTCAGACGCCGAGCAAGGGGGTGACTTTGGGAAATTGGCTTCTTATGCTCAAACATGTTCTTGACAGACACCTGACTGTGGGCAGATGACCAGATGACTTACAGGCTATGTAAGAGATACTGAGTGGCGGATGGTTGAGAGGGGGCAAGGAGTACAGCAGTGGTTGACATGGCTGAAGATGCTGAACCAGGAGGAGGATGGCGGCTTTGAGTTTGTGTGCTGCTTCTACTCATGTGTTCATCCCATCGGCGTTTGTGATGTGAGACCATGTGCCTTCGCAAGGCAGTTGTACCTAGGTGGGTGTTGGACTTCCCACGACTCAGTTTCTTTTGGCACAGGTTGCAAATGGCATCGCTGTTGTCAGAGGCAGAAACACAAAAAAAATGCCACACTGCTAAGCTCTGCGATGATGGCATTCTGGTGGTGGCAACAGCATGCGTTGATTGCCGTGCTGTCTGGCTGACCCCGGGTGCCGATGCATGCTGTCTGACTGTGCCACTATCTCCTTGCGATGACCTCCCCCTGCTTCCAACTCATCTCCTCCTCCTCCTTTCTGTCTCCCCATCTGAACTTTCCCCCTCTTCTTCTTCTCTTCTAGTGGGCACCCACGTGACATCCACGGACGCATCATCATCAACCGCTTCACTTGTATCTGACAAATCAACAAAGGAAGCAGTAGCGGGTACAACATCACCATCACACCCTACGTCCATGTCTGTAATGCTGCCTGACTGAGACATATAACTGTTATCTACATCCTCTGTCAATGATGGTTGGCATCACTCATTTCTTCCAACTGATGTGTCAATAACTCCTCTGACAGATCAAGTGAAGCAGCTGTGGTACTAGTGTTGGTGGTGGTGGCAGGCGGGCGAGTGGCACTGGTCACTTGAGAGGTGCTCAAAGCTAAGCTGGAGGTGGATGGTGCGTCAAGGTTCCGAGCGGAAGCTGTAGAAGATTGGGTGTCCTGTGTTAGCCAGTCAACTAGGTCCTCCTCAGAACTTTTCATGTTCATGGCACGTGGCCTCTAAACACTGGGCATTATTGTAGGGTCAAAGGGAATCACAGCACCACAACCACAACAGCACCTGCGGGGTAGCCTGCCTCTGCCTGTCATTTTTTTTAAAAATGTAGACTTACACTACTATTAAACAAAATATGAGTGGTGCCACTGGGCAAGTGGGCACAGTATACGCTGTGAGCCTGACACAAAAAAGCAGACTGATGTTTCACAATCCAAAAAGTTTATTTTTTTTAAATGTACACTTACACTACTATTAAACAAGATATGAGTGGTTGCACTGGGCAAGTGGGCACAGTATACGCTGTGAGCCTGACACAAAAAAGCAGACTGATGTTTCACAGTCAAAAATGTTTATTTTTTTAAATATTTAAACTACTGTTACAACAAATATGAGTAGTACCACTAACTTGGCAAGTGGGCTTGGCACACACGCTGGCAGGCAAGCAACTGCAATAAGATTACACTAGCAGACTGATGTTTCACAGTCAAATTTTTTTTTTTTTTTTAAATATTTACGCTACTGTTACAACAAATATAAGTGGTGCCACTAACTTGGCAAGTGGGCCTGGCACACACGCTGGCAGGCAGGCAACTTCAATTAGATTACACTAGCAGACTGATGTTTCACAGTCAAAAATTTTTTTTAATAAATATTTACACTACTGTTATAACAAATATGATTGGTGGCACTTAGCAAGTGGGCCTGGCACACACACTGGCAGGCAGGCAACTGCAATTAGATTACACTAGCAGACTGATGTTTCACAGTCAAAAAAGATTTTTTTAAATATATTTACACTACTGTTATAACAAATATTATTGGTGGAACTAGTTGGCAAGTGGGCCTAGCACACACACTGGCAGGCAGGCAACTGCAATTAGATTACACTAGCTGACTGATGTTTCACAGTCAAATAAGTTTTTTTTTTAAAAATTTACACTACTGTTACAACAAATATGAGTGGTGGCACTAAATTGGCAAGTGGGCCTGGCACACACGCTGGCAGGCAGGCAACTTCAATTAGATTACAATAGCAGACTGATGTTTCACAGTCAAAAAAGTTTTTTGTTTTAAATATTTACACTACTGTTATAACAAATATGATTGGTGGCACTAGTTGGCAAGTGGGCCTGGCACACACACTGGCAGGCAGGCAACTGCAATTAGATTACACTAGCTGACTGATGTTTCACAGTCAAAAAAGTTTTTTTTAAAATATTTACAATACTGTTATAACAAATATGATTGGTGGCACTAGTTGGCAAGTGGGCCTGGCACACACACGCTGGCAGGCAGGCAGGCAACTGCAATTCGATTGCACTAGCAGACTGATGTTTCACAGTCAAAAAAGTTTTTTTTTAAAATATTTACACTACTGTTACAACAAATATGAGTGGTGCCACTAACTTGGCAAGTGGGCCTGGCACACACGCTGGCAGGCAGGCAGGCAACTTCAATTAGATTACACTAGCAGACTGATGTTTCACAGTCAAAAAAGTTTTTTGTTTTAAATATTTACACTACTGTTATAACAAATATGATTGGTGGCACTAGTTGGCAAGTGAGCCTGGCACACACGCTGGCAGGCAAGCAACTGCAATTAGATTACACTAGCTGACTGATGTTTCACAGTCAAAAAAGTTTTTTTTTTTTTAAATATTTACAATACTGTTATAACAAATATGATTGGTGGCACTAGTTGGCAAGTGGGCCTGGCACACATGCTGGCAGGCAGGCAACTGCAATTCAATTGCACTAGCAGACTGATGTTTCACAGTCATAAAAGTTTTTTTTAAAATATTTACACTACTGTTACAACAAATATGAGTGGTGCCACTAACTTGGCAAGTAGGCCTGGCACACACGCTGGCAGGCAGGCAACTTCAATTATATTACACTAACAGACTGATGTTTCACAGTCAAAAAAGTTCTTTTTTTAAATATTTACACTACTGTTATAACAAATATGATTGGTGGCACTAGTTGGAATGTGGGTCTGGCACACACGCTGGCAGGCAGGCAACTGCAATTAAATAACACTAGCAGACTGATGTAAAAGTTTTTTTAAAAAAAATTTACACTAATATTACAACAGATATGAGTGGTGGCACTGAGGATGGAAGTAGGCACAGTATATGCTGGGAGCCTGACACACAGGCTGGCACTAGTGGCAGGCTGGCCTGGCAACTAAAATTAAATAACACTAGCAGACTGATGTAAAAGTTTTTTAAAAACAAAATTGCACTAATGTTACAACAGATATGAGTGGTGGCACTGAGGATGGAAGTAGGCACAGTATATGCTGGGAGCCTGACACACAGGCTGGCACTAGTGGCAGGCTGGCCTGGCAACTAAAATTAAATAACACTAGCAGACTGATGTAAAAGTTATTTAAAAAAAATTTACACTAATGTTACAACAGATATGAGTGGTGGCACTGAGGATGTAAGTAGGCACAGTATATGCTGGGAGCCTGACACACAGGCTGGCACTAGTGGCAGGCTGGCCTGGCAACTAAAATTAAAAAACACTAGCAGACTGATGTAAACGTTTTTTTTAAAAAAAAATTGCACTAATGTTACAACAGATATGAGTGGTGGCACTGAGGATGGAAGTAGGCACAGTATATGCTGGGAGCCTGACACACAGGCTGGCACTAGTGGCACTGGCAGGCTGGCCTGCAAACTAAAATTAAATAACACTAGCAGACTGATGTAAAAGGTTTTTTTTTTTAAATGTACACTAATGTTACAACAGATAGGAGTGGTGGCACTGAGGATGGAAGTAGGCACAGTATATGCTGGGAGCCTGACACACAGGCTGGCACTAGTGGCAGGCTGGCCTGGCAACTAAAATTAAATAACACTAGCAGACTGATGTAAAAGTTTTTTTTATAAAAAGTTACGCTAATGTTACAACAGATATGAGTGGTGGCACTGAGGATGGAAGTAGGCACAGTATATGCTGGGAGCCTGACACACAGGCTGGCACTAGTGGCAGGCTGGCCTGGCAACTAAAATTAAATAACACTAGCAGACTGATGTAAAAGTTTTTTTTTAAAAAAAAATTTGCACTAATGTTACAACAGATATGAGTGGTGGCACTGAGGATGGAAGTAGGCACAGTATATGCTGGGGGCCTGACACACAGACTGGCACTAGTGGCAGGCTGGCCTGGCAACTAAACTTAAATAACACTAGCAGACTGATGTAAAAGTTATTTAAAAAAAAAAATACACTAATGTTACAACAGATATGAGTGGTGGCACTGAGGATGGAAGTAGGCACAGTATATGCTGGGAGCCTGACACACAGGCTGGCACTAGTGGCAGGCTGGCCTGGCAACTAAAATTAAATAACACTAGCAGACTGATGTAAAAAAACGACTGAAGTTCTAGCCCTAAAAAGGGCTTTTTGGGCTGAAGTTCTAGCCCTAAAAAGGGCTTTTTGGGGTGCTGTCCTTACAGCAGAGATCAGATGAGTCCTTCAGGACTGTAGTGGACACTGAATACACTAGCCTAGCTATCAATTTCCCTATAAAATCACCAGCAGCAGCACTATCCCTCCTCTCACTAAGAATGCAGGATCAGAATGAATCTAAAATGGCTGCTGCCCAGGAGCTGGGAGGGTTTGGGAGGGAGTGTCTGCTGCTGATTGGCTGAAATGTGTCTGCAGACTGTGAGATACAGGGTCAAAGTCTACTCAATGATGACGAATAGGGGGCTGATCGAACATCGCATATGTTCGCCCGCCGCAGCGAACGCGAACAAGCTAAGATCGCCGGGAACTATTCTCCGGCGAACTGTTCGCGACATCACTATTCACATATTAAAGTGGGATTTAAACTAAGTCCTTTGGAGTGCGCCTTTGTCCTTGGAATACACACAAATATATATATATATATACATATACATATATATATATATATATATATATATATATATATATATATATATATATATATATATATGTATGTACTATATATATTATTTTTTAATATACAGTGTGTGTAATATATATATATATATATATATATATAAACATATATATACACATATATTTATTATTTTTTAATATACAGTGTGTGTGTAATATATATATATATATATATAAATCCAACGATAACCTGCACAACGGAGAGCACAAAATGTACTCTGTTCAGAGTAGGATGGTAAAAGGCTCTATAGAAGGGGAGGGCAGGATATTCAAATCCCTTAATCACAGGCTGAGGCAGCTGATGGCTCAGCGTGTCTGTTCCACACGCCAAAAAGGCGCTCAAAGCCAAAGTGTGAAGGATAAAACGATATATTTATTCAGACATTTAAAAGCAAAAAGAGTCCAAAAGGACTATTTGTAATCCAGGTTGAAATTGCAGGCACACAGAGCAGACATGTTTCGTGCTCAGGTAGAACTTGATCACTGCTTACCTGTGCACCTGCAAAGGCCTGCCTTTTAATTACACAAATTTAAAGTGATACATTACACATTTTATTTAAACAACCTGAATCTAAAATACCAAGAGTTTATCTGCATAGTCAATTAATATAGTGTATATGTGAACATAACATACTTAAAGAAGATGATATATTATGTACATAGCTCATTTAAATAAAATGATCAATTTGCTATATAGATGTTAAACATGAGTAATTAAAAAAAGGGGGTGCTTTGAAAAAAAGAACAGTTTTATGTGTCCTAGTCTATACTTATCATAATTGTGAAGATTTATGCAGTTAGCCACTGTCTCAGTTTACACTTGCAGATCCTAAGCTATTCATTACCAGCGAATATGCCATATCTAATTGAAATATTATACAAATAAATCTAGATCTCTCCTCTTATTTATCCCTAAAGGATAACTAGTTTGTAAAGTCAGTATCCAAAAGACTTCCCTTTTGTCTAGCATCATTTCCCTATTTCCTCCTCTACTCCAAATGGGAACAAAATATATGCCCTGCACCATCAAAGCATTGACATCTGCATTATGTTTTTCCTTAAAATGTCTCGCTACTGGAGTATCTGAACTTTCATCGTCAATGCTACGCAGGTGTTCAAGAAACCTTTCTTTGAGCGGCCTAGTGGTCTTTCCTGTATACTGCATGAAACAAATTTTGCATGTTAATAAATATATTACATGTGTAGTAGAACAATTTATTGTATAGTTAATTTTATGTTGTTTGTGAGTTACTGACGATAATATTTCAACTCCTTCCTTTACAAAATTACAAGTCCTACATATAGGCCACCTGCATTTAAAGAAACCCTTCTTTCTTTGTAGCCAATTTTTATTAGAAATATGTTTTAACTCAGAAGGTGAGAGAGTTTTGCCTCTTTTAGATATGAAATTACATCCTTCCTGCATGATTTCATTAAGAATAGGATCTTAATATAATATTGGTATGGAACCTTGCACAATTTTGCAGATCTTATTATATTCCAAACTGTAGTTGGTAATAAATTTGAGTTTATTATGATGTTTGTCAGCATTTTTTTGTTGTTTCTTTCTATTTAAAAGATGTTTTCTAGGTATGTGATCAACAGTATTTTTGGCTTTTATTAATACCTCATTTTTGTAGCCTCTATCTTTTAATCTCTCTAGGGCAATCTTTATATATATATATATATATTACATAACTGGTCCGTGAACCCCCTTTTCAATAACCCATGAGCCGCCACTGACTTGGCGTGAAAAATTGTGCATTTATTTGAGTAGACGGTTCCTAAATGCAGATCAAAGTTATACATATGTACTTATGTAGATAACCCTTTTTTACAACAGAGCATAAAAAATATATAAAAATATACATTTCTCTTGTAAGATGTATCGAGTCCACGGATTCATCCATACTTGTGGGACATTCTCCTTCCTAACATGAAGTGGCAAAGAGAGCACCCACAGCAGAGCTGTCTATATAGCTCCTCCCTTAGCTCCGCCCCCCAGTCATTCTCTTTGCCTGCTTAACTGCTAGGAAGGGTAAAGTGACCAAACAAAATAATTTTCGTTCCTTTCAGAACTTCAAAGGTGGTCCCGCTTCAGCTTCCCCTGCAGCAAAGCAAGAGGGGAATTATGTCCAATCCAAGTCAGTCTGGAGACCTAATCAGGCTTGGAACAAAGGTAAACAGGCCAAGAAGCCTGCTGCTGCCTCTAAGACAGTGTGCAGTCTGGAAATCCCTGAAAGCACAGGGCTTATGGTCTTGGGAGGAAACTCTCCTCCGATAAACATTCTAGAACTGAGAGCAATATTTAATGCGCTTCAGGCGTGGCCTCAGCTAGCTGCGGCCAAATTAATCAGATTTCAGTCGGACAACATCACGACTGTAGCCTATATCAATCATCAAGGAGGAACACAGAGTTCTCTAGCAATGATGGAGGTAACCAAAATAATCCGATGGGTGGAGGATCACTCTTGCCATCTCTTAGCAATCCATATCCAAGGGGTAGAGAACTGGGAGGCGGATTTCCTAAGTCATCAGACTTTTCATCCGGGGGAGTGGGAGCTCCATCCGGAGGTATTTGCCCAGCTGACTCAGCTATGGGGCACACCAGAATTGGATCTGATGGCGTCCCGACAGAATGCCAAACTTCCTCGTTACGGGTCCAGGTCCTGGGATCCCCAGAGGGTACTGATAGATGCTCTAGCAGTGCCCTGGTCCTTCAATCTGGCTTATGTATTTCCACCATTTCCTCTCCTCCCATGTCTGGTTGCCAGAATCAAGCAGGAGAGAGCTTCGGTGATTCTGATAGCGCCTGCGTGTCCATGCAGGACTTGGTATGCAGACCTGGGGGACATGTCATCTGTTCCACCTTCTAATCCAAGGTCCATTCAAGCATCCAAATCTAATTTCTATGCAACTGACTGCTTGGAGATTGAACGCCTGATTCTATCAAATTGTGGTTTCTCTGAGTCGGTCATTGATACCCTGATTCAGGCTAGAAAGCCTGTCACCAGGAAAATCTATCATAAGATTTGGCGCAAATATCTTTGTTGGTGTGAATCCAAGGGTTACTCATGGAGTAAGATTAGGATTCCTAGAATTTTGTCCTTTCTCCAAGAAGGATTGGAGAAGGGATTATCAGATAGTTAATTAAAAGGACAAATATCTGCTTTGTCTATTCTTTTACACAAACATCTGGCAGATGTCCCAGACGTTTAAGTGTTTAGTCAGGCCTTGGTCAGGATCAAGCCTGTATTTAAACCTGTTGCTCCGCCATGGAGCCTAAACTTGGTTCTTAAAGTTCTTCAAGGGGTTCAGTTTGAACCTATGCATTCCATAGATATTAAGCTTCTATCTTGGAAAGTTTTGCTTTTAGTAGCTATCTCTTCGGCTCGAAGAGTTTCTGAGTTATCTGCTTTACAGTGTGACTCACCTTACCTTGTTTTCCATGCCGATAAGGTGGTTTTGCGTACCAAACCTGGGTTTCTTCCTAAGGTTGTTTCTAATAGGAATATCAATCAGGAGATTGTTGTTCCTTCTCTGTGTCCTAATCCTTCATCAAAGAAGGAACGTCTGTTGCACAATCTTGATGTGGTTCATGCTTTAAAGTTCTACTTACAAGCAACTAAAGATTTTCATCAAACATCTGCATTGTTTGTTGTTTATTCTGGTAAACAGAGAGGTCAAAAGGCTACGGCTACCTCTCTTTCCTTTTGGCTGAAAAGCATCATCCGTTTGGCTTATGAGACTGCTGGCCAGCAGCCTGCTGAAAGAATTACTGCTCATTCTACTAGAGCAGTGGCTTCCACATGGGCTTTTAAAAATGAGGCTTCTGTTGAACAGATTTGTAAGGCGGCACCTTGGTCTTCGCTTCATACTTTTTCCAAATTTTACAAATTCAATACTTTTGCTTCTTCAGAGGGTATTTTGGGGAGAAAGGTTTTACAAGCAGTGGTGCCTTCCGTTTAGGGTACCTGTCTTGTCCCTCCCTTCATCCGTGTCCTAAAGCTTTGGTATTGGTATCCCACAAGTATGGATGAATCCGTGGACTCGATACATCTTACAAGTGAAAACAGAATTTATGCTTACCTGATAAATTTCTTTCTCTTGTGATGTATAGAGTCCACGGCCCGCCCTGTCTGTTTAAGACAGGTAATATATTTTTATTTAAAAAACTTCAGTCACCACTGCACCCTATAGTTTCTCCTTTTTCTTCCTAGCCTTCGGTCGAATGACTGGGGGGGTGGAGCTAAGGGAGGAGCTATATAGACAGCTCTGCTGTGGGTGCTCTCTTTGCCACTTCCTGTTAGGAAGGAGAATATCCCACAAGTATGGATGAGATACATCACAAGAGAAAGAAATTTATCAGGTAAGCATAAATTCTGTTTTTTTAAAAAAATATTTTATTACAGAGCTCTCATGTATCATGAATATAAACATAAAATAACGGTACAGTATAAAACTGCTGAAAATTGTTTTTCTTTACCTGATAAATTGATTTCTTTCATGGTGGAGAGTCCACAATTCATTAGTCCTGGGAATTTCTCTTCTCTACCGCTAAGAGGAGGCAAAGAATTTAAAATCCCAAGAACACTATAAAACCCTTCACACATACCTCAGTCTAACGTAAAGCCAAGTAAAGTGAGATAAGAAGAAAGAAGGACATAAAAGGAGCAGGGAAAAAAAGATGTGCTGAAGAAAAATCCCCAAAGAGACATAAGGGTGGTAAATTCAAAGAAATTAATTTATCAAGTAAGCCTAAATTATGTTTTCTTTGATAGTAATGAACCATTACTGCTGAGAACCAATACCCAAGCAGTGGAGTACACAAGTAATAATATAAAGGGAAGGATTTAAAACATTTTTTTTCCACAACTCCCCCAATTTTTTTTTATTTTTTTTTTAATTTGTTAAATAATGCACTTAAAAACCGGCATACACACCTTACTGGGACAACTGCCTGAATAAACTTTCTAACAAAAGCTGCTTCAGAAGAAGCGAAAACATTAAAATGGTAGAATTTAGTAAAAAGTAAGCAAAGAAGACCAAGTAGCTGCCTTGAAAATTTGTTCAACTGAAGCCTCATTCTTAAAAGCCCAAGAAGTAGCAACTGACCTACTAAGAAAAAACAGTAATCCATTGCGGTGGAGGTTGACCTGCCTCCAAATAAGCTTTGTGAATCAAAAGTTTTTACCAGGAGGGTAAAGGAATAGCAGAGGCCATCTTTACTTTCCTAGGTCCAGAAAAAACAAACAAACTAGACGTTTGTATAAAATTCTTAGTAGCATCAACATAATATTCAAGCCCTAACGACATCCAGAGAATGCAAAGATCTTTCAGAAGCATTCTTAGAATTAGCAAACAATGAAGGAACAAAAATCTCTCTGCCAAAGTTGTCTGAAAAAACAATCTTAGGCAAAAAAAATAAATGATGTCCGTAAAACAGCCTTATCCTGATGAAAGAGCAAATAAGGAGGCTCGCAAGAAAGAGCAGACAGCTCAAACTCTTCTAGCAGAAGATATTGCCAAAAGAAAAAACTTTCCAAGAAAGTAGTTTAATGTCCAATTTATACATAGGTCCAAAATGAAGAGCCTGCAAACACTAAGTTAAGATACCATGGAGGAGAATTAATCTTGATAATGGATTTAATATGAATCAAAGCCTGAACAAAGCAATGAATATCAGGAAGATTAGCAATCTTTCTGTGGAACAAAACTGAAAGAGCTGAAATCTGCCCTTTCAGAGAACTGTCAGATAGACCCTTATCTATGCCATCCTGCAAAAACTGAAGCATCCTAGGAGACCTAAAAGAATGTCAGGAAAAACATGTTTTATACACCAGGAAATAAAGGCATTGCAGACCTTCCTAGTAACAGGTTTACGAGCCTGAATCAGAGTTTTAATCAGAGAATCTGAGAAACCCCTATGTCTAAGGACTAAGCGTTCAATTTCCATACCATCAAGTTTAGAGGCTTGAGATCCAGATGGACTCTTCCTCTGAGTTCAGACCTTCTGTCCCAAGGTCTTTTTTTTTTTTGATCCAGATGGAAAAAAGACCTTGGGACAGAAGGTCTGAACTCAGAGGAAGAGGCCAATGAGTGCAATTGGACATTTGAACCAGATCCGCATGCCAAATCCTGTCACGCTGGGGCAATCAGGATTACAAATGACTTCTCTAGCCTTATCTTGGAAATCACTTTGGGAAGAAGAAACAGAGAAGGGAGCAGATTAGCAGTCTGAAAAGACCAAGGGACTACTAGAGCATCCTCTACCTCTGCCTGAGGATCTTTGGACCTCACAAAGTACCTGGGAAATTTGTTGTTGAAATGAGAGGCCATCATATCTATTTCTGGGATACCCCAAAGATCCACAATGTGTGAACACATCCTGGTGAATAGACCACTCCCCTGGATGCAGAGAATGAAGACTGAGAAAGTCTGCCTCCCAATTCACTCCTGGGATGTAAATTGCAGAGACTAGACAAGAATTAACTTCTGCCCAAGAGAGAATCTGATACACTTCCATCATTGCCAGGTAACTGCGGGATCCCCTGATGATTGATATAAGCTACTGCTATGATATTGTCTGTCTGGAAATGGAGATAAGACTCCCATTTTAACACAGGCAAAACTTAGAGTGCTTAAAATCACACAGAGTTCCAGAACACTGATTGACAACCTCGCCTCCCAAGGATCCCAAAGTCCTTGTGCTGTCAGAGACCCCCAAACAGCTCCCCAACCATCTGTAGTGATCACAGTTCAGGTAGGAAAAGCAAAAGAAGCCCATTAATAATAAACTGATGATCCAGCCACCCAAGTTAGTGACTGACTTGCACTGGGATCAAAAAAATGTTTTGAAACAGCTGGGTATAATCCTTGTACCATTGATGTAGCATACAAAGCTGAAGAGGCCTCATGGGAAATTGAGGAAATGGAATTCCATCTGAAGCTGCAATCATGAGACCTAATACTTATATACACAGAGCCACTGAAGGAAATTTAAGAGACTAAAGGTTCAGACAAGCAACACCAATCTTAACTGTCTCTGCTCTGTTAAAGAAAGACTCATGGGCACTGAGTCTATTTAAACACCTAGGGAAGTAACTTTTGTCTGAGGAACCAAAGAAATCTTTGGAACATTGATCCTCCTACCATGCTTTTGTAGAAACAACAAGAGTTGGTTGGTTTGAAAGTCTGCTAAAGGAAAAGATGGAGCTTGAACCAAGACATTGTCCAGGTAAGGACATACTGCAATACCATGAGCTCTAATTAAAGGCAAAAGGGCACCCAGAACCTTGGTAAATATTCTTGGAGCTATATCCAGAACAAATGGAAGAGTAAACTAAAATCACTTGTCTAGAAAAGCAAAACTCAGAAACTGGTAATGTTCTCTGTGAATTGGAACATGAAGTTAAACATCATTTAAATCTATTGTGGACATAAATAGTTTTGATAGTTTCCATTCTGAAAAAAGGAATTCTTACAAATTTATTCAGAGTTTTTAAATCCAGAAGTGGTCTTAAAGTGCCTTGCCTTCTTTGGAACAATGAAGAGATTTGAATAAAATCCCATCCCCTGCAAAGGAACTGGAATAATCGCTCCCATATCTTCCAGATCTGAGACAGATTGAAGAAAAGCTCGAGCTTTTACACGATTTCTTGGAACATTGGACAGAAAAAAACTTCCTCTGGGAGGCTTTCTTCTGAATCCAATTCGATATCCCTGAGAAACAACATTCTGAACCCAGGGATCTGGAACAGACTGAAACCAAGCCTCCTAAAAGAGGATTAATCTGCCCCCTACAAGAATTTCTGGGTCAGGGGCCTCACCTTGATGCAATTTTGGTAGTAGGGATAAATGTCTAACCCTGCTTTGACTTTTTCCAGTTAGCATTAGGTCTACAGACTGAACCAGAGCAACCTGGCTTTTGATCAGAGGAGTCAGTTTTCTGTTCTTTATACTGACAAAAGGAACTAAAATGATTAGAAGCTTTGGATTTTCCTTTAGACTTTCTGTCTTGAGGAAGAAAAGCTCATTAACCTCCAGTAATAGTAATAATCTAAATTTAAACAGCATATCAGCAGACCAGGATTGAAGCCACAAGGCCCTACTGGCAAGAATTGCTAATGACAGGCTTTTGACATTAATCTTTATAATCTTAAACAAAGCATCACAAATAAAAAATCGGTAATCTGAAGCAAACCCAATAGATTTGCACTAACAGGGTCATCAGAAAACTGCTGAATGACTAGACAACCAGTAGGTAGAAGCAGCAGCCCCATCAGTAATAACTGGTCTGAGAATATAATATATAACCAACATGTAAAAAAGGCTCTTATTTGAAAAGATTCTAAATTTCTGGCTAAATGTCCTTAAAAGAAGTACTGTCTTCCAAAAAAATAGTAGTACGTTTAGCTAGTGGAATGGCCCCATCCACCTTGGGAACTGTTTCCCATAACTCTAAATTATCAGCAGTTTAAGGATATAACTTTTTAAACCTTGCAGAAGGATTAAAATATACACTTGGCTTAGACAATTCTCTAGCAATCATGTCAAACAGCATCAGACACAGGGAAAACCTCATGGTGCGATTTACAACAGTCCAAAAATTGAATTTAAATTATTACAAGTTTTATCAACAGAAGCTTTAGGGTCTTTAACCTTCAAAAAGAATTGAGACCTCTTTCAAAAGAGAACGAATGTGTTCAACTTTAAACAATTAAAACAGGAAATATTTTCAGGGTTTCTCCCTGACTTTTATAGTTATTTGCTGCTTTTTATCTTGGCTGCCATATTAGACTTACCTGTCTTCTCCCCTTGCTTGTAGCAAAGTGTGTAGCGCTGCTCACTACAACAGGCTCCCTCTTATGGCCAAATTGGAAAAGATCATCAGAGAGAGACAGGTTGCAGTCCCAGAATGATGATGTCATCATTCTCTATTTAACTGCCTCATTCCTGTTTGCCTTTGCACTTGCATTGTCTCTGACTTCTTTGTGACTCTGTTTAACGTCCCTTTTGGTTCCTGATCCCTGGCTTGTACCTGACTTTGCTGATCTTATTGTTCCTTAGTTACCCCGGCTCGTCTGACTACTCGCTTTGGTTCTCGACCCAGCTTGTCTGACTACCTGCACTGGCTTTAACTCATGGCTTGTTAATTTGGCTTTTGGACTGTTTATTTTTTTTTTGTTATTTTTTAATAAAGGTGTGATTATTTTAGCATTTCATGTCTCTGTCTGATTCCTGGTTCCCCAACAAATATCAGATTCAACTTAAGATGAGGAATCCTCATCTCCAGAGGAAACTTCACTATCTGAAGATACAGCAGTATCTCTGGGCTCAGGGCACATATTAATTGTAGAAGGTAAAATGTGAACTGGCCGGGAGCGGACCAAGCGCTCAGGAGAGAAGGCTGCACTTTAAGTGAGCTCCGTAGCATCAACCTAAAAATAGCACCTTAAAGTACTGAATGCCATGTAACTTCAACGGGCAAAAGGTATAGCAGTACCGGCAAAGCTCTAAGGTCACATACAAGCCGCAGTTATTGCTGCAACTAAGTCCTCTGCATCAAAGAATACAGTGGGGCTGAGCTGGCTGCAAAAAAGCAGCGTTCAGCTCCTAATGCAGCCCCATTGTTTGCTATAGGGAAAGGAATTTTATGTCTGCACCTAACACCCTAACATGAACCCCGAGTCTAAACACCCCTAATCTTACACTTATTAACCCCTAATCTGCCACTCCGGACACCGCCGCCACCTACATTATCCCTATGAACCCCTAATCTGCTGCCCCCAACATCGCCAACACCTACATTATATTTATTAACCCCTAATCTGCCCCCTCCAACATCGCCGCAACTATATTAAATTTATTAACCCCTAATCTGCCGCCGCCAACGTCGCCGCCACTATTATCAATTTATTAATCCCTAAACCTAAGTCTAACCCTAACACCCCTCTAACTTAAAAATAATTTAAATTAAACTAAATAAATTGACAATCATTAAATAAATTAATCCTATTTAAAACTAAATACTTACCGATAAAATAAACCCTAAGATAGCTACAATATAACTAATAGTTACATTGTAGCTAGCAGTTATTGCCGCAACTAAGTCCTCTGCATCAAAGAATACAGTGGGGCTGAGCTGGCTGAAAAAAACCTAACACCTACAAAAAAGCAGCGTTCAGCTCCTAACGCAGCCCCATTGTTTCCTATAGGGAAAGGAATGCACCTAACACCCTAACATGAACCCCGAGTCTAAACACCCCTAATTTTACACTTATTAACCCCTAATCTGCCGCCCCCGCTATCGCTGACACCTGCATTATATAATTAACCCCTAATCTGCCACTCCAGACACCGCCGCCACCTACATTATCCCTATGAACCCCTAATCTGCTGCCCCCAACATCGCCGACACCTACATTATATTTATTAACCTCTAATCTGCCCCCTCCAACATCGCTGCAACTATATTAAATTTATTAAACCCTAATCTGCCGCCGCCAACGTCGCCGCCACTATTATAAATTTATTAACCCCTAAACCTAAGTCTAACCCTAACCCTAACACCCCTCTAACTTAAAAATAATTTAAATTAAACTAAATAAATTGACCATCATTAAATAAATTAATCCTATTTAAAACTAAATACTTACCGATAAAATAAACACTAATTGCTAGATTTAGAGTTCTGCGGCCAAAGGGGTTCGTTAGCTACGCATGCTTCCCCCCCAGCACCTTTTAAATACCGCTGGTATTTAGAGTTCACAGAATGGCTGCATTAGGCTCCAAAAAAGGGAGCGTAGAGCATATTTACCGCCACTGCAACTCTCAATATCAGCGTTGCTTACGGACGCGGCCAGCTTCAAAAACGTACTTGTGCACGATTCCCCCATAGAAAACAATGGGGCAGTTTGAGCTGAAAAAAACCTAACACCTGCAAAAAAGCAGCGTTAAGCTCCTAACGCAGCCCCATTGATCGGAACAGCCAATAGAATGCGATCTCAATCTGATTGGCTGATTGGATCAGCCAATCGGATTGAACTTGAATCTGATTGGCTGATTCCATCAGCCAATCAGAATTTTCCTACCTTAATTCCGATTGGCTGATAGAATCCTATCAGCCAATCGGAATTCAAGGGACGCCATCTTGGATGACGTCCCTTAAAGGAACCTTCATTCGTCGTCTAGTCGTCAGAAGAAGAGGATGGATCCGCGCTGGAGGTCTTGAAGATCAGCCGGTCGTCATCGGATGGAAGAACATAGAAGATGCGGCTTGGATGAAGATGTTTGCCGGTCCGGATGTCCTCTTCTGCCCGCTTGGATCAAGACTTCAGCCGGAGGATGGATGTCTTCAGCCCCCCGCTTGGGCTTGGATCAAGACATCGGAGCCTGGATGGATCGCTGATACCCGGTGTGGTGAAGATAAGGTAGGAAGATCTTCAGGGGCTTAGTGTTAGGTTTATTTAAGGGGGGTTTGGGTTAGATTAGGCGTATGTGGGTGGTGGGTTGTAATGTTGGGGGGGTATTGTATGTTTTTTTTCCAGGCAAAAGAGCTGAATTCTTTGGGGCATGCCCCGCAAATGGCCCTTTTAAGGCCTGGTAAGGTAAAAGAGCTTTTCTATTTTAATTTTAGAATAGGGTAGGGCATTTTTTTATTTTGGGGGTCCTTGTTATTTTATTAGGGGGCTTAGAGTAGGTGTAATTAGTTTAAAATTGTTGTAATATTTTTCTAATGTTTGTAAAAAAAAATTTATTTTTTGTAACTTAGTTCTTTTTTATTTTTTGTACTTTAGTTAATTTATTTCATTGTATTTATTTGTAGATATTGTATTTAATTAATTTATTGATAGTGTAGTGTTAGGTTTAATTGTAGATAATTGTAGGTATTGTATTTAATTAATTTATTGATAGTGTAGTGTTAGGTTTAATAGTATTTAATTGTAGGTATTTTATTTAATTAATTTATTGCTAGTGTAGTGTTAGGTTTAATTGTAATTTAGGATTTATTTTACAGGTAATTTTATAATTATTTTAACTAGGTAGCTATTAAAAAGTTATTAACTATTTAATAGCTATTGTACCTGGTTAATATAATTACAAAGTTGCCTGTAAAATAAATATTAATCCTAAAATAGCTACAATATAATTATAATTTATATTGTAGCTATATTAGGGTTTATTTTACAGGTAAGTATTTAGCTTTAAATAGGTATAATTTATTTAATAAGAGTTAATTTATTTCGTTAGATTTAAATTATATTTAACTTAGGGGGGTGTTAGGGTTAGACTTAGCTTTAGGGGTTAATACATTTATTAGAGTAGCGGTGAGATCCGGTTGGCAGATTAGGGGTTAATTATTGTAGGTAGGTGGAGGCGACATTGGGGGCGGCAGATTAGGGGTTAATAAATATAATATAGGGGTCAGCGGTATTAGGGGCAGCAGATTAGGGGTACATAGGGATAACGTAGGTTGCGGCGGTGTACGGAGCGGCAGATTAGGGGTTAATAATAATATGCAGAGGTCAGCGATAGTGGGGGCGGCAGATTAGGGGTTAATAAATATAATATAGGGGTCGGCGTTATTAGGGGCAGCAGATTAGGGGTACATAGGGATAACGTAGGTGGCGGTGGTGCACGGAGTGGCAGATTAGGGGTTAAAAAAAATTAATAGAGTGGCGGCAATGTGGGGGGACCTCGGTTTAGGGGTACATAGGTAGTTTATGGGTGTTAGTGTACTTTAGAGCACAGTAGTTAAGAGCTTTATAAACCGGCATTAGCCCAGAAAGCTCTTAAAGGGATACTAACCCCTCATTTTTTCTTTCATGATTCAGATAGAGCATGCAATTTTAAGCAACTTTCTAATTTACTCCTATTATCAATTTTTCTTTGTTCTCATGTTATCTTGATTTGAAAAAGCAGTAATAAAAGGTTAGGAGCCGGCCCATTTTTTAGTTCAGCACCTTGGTAGATCTTGCTGATTGGTTTGCTACATTTAGCCACAAATCAGCAAGTGCTACCCATGTGCTGAACAAAAAATGGTCTGGCTCTAAAACTTACAGTACTGCTTTTTCAAATCAAGATAGCATGAGAACAAAGAAAATTTGATAATAGGAGTAAATTAGAAAGGTGCTTAAAATCTCATGCTCTATCTGAATCATGAAATAAAAAAATTGGGTTTAGTATCCCTTTAACTACTGACTTTTTTCTGCGGCTGGAGTTTTGTCGTTTCTAATGCTCACTTCAGCTAAGACTCTAAATACCGGCGTTAGGAAGATCCCATTGAAAAGATAGAATACGCAAATGGCGTAGGGGGATCTGCGGTATGGAAAAGTCGCGGCTGCAAAATGAGCGTTAGACCCTTTCCTGACTGACTCTAAATACCAGCGGTAGCCCAAAACCAGCGTTAGGAGCCTCTAACGCTGGTTTTGACGGCTACCGCCAAACTCTAAATCTAGCCGTATGATAGCTACAATATAACTAATAGTTACATTGTAGCTAGCTTAGGATTTATATTTATTTTACAGGCAACTTTATTTATTTTAACTAGGTTGAATAGTTATTAAATAGTTATTAACTATTTAATAACTTCCTAGTTAAAATAAAGACAAATATACCTGTAAAATAAATCCTAACCTAAGTTACAATTACACCTAACACTACACTATCATTAAATAAATTACCTAAACTACCTACAATTAATTACAATTAAATTAAATAAACTAAATTACAAAAAAAACCCACTAAATTACAGAAAAAAAAGAATTACAAGAATTTTAAACTAATTACACCTACTCTAATCCCCCTAATAAAATAAAAAAGCCCCCCAAAATAATGTAATTCCCTACCTTACACTAAATTACAAATAGCCCTTAAAAGGGCCTTTTGCGGGGCATTGCCCCAAAGTAATCAGCTCTTTCACCTGTAAAAAAAAAAATACAATACCCCCTCAACATTAAAACCCACCACCCACACACCCAACCCTACTCTAAAACCCACCCAATTCCCCCTTAAAAAAACCTAACACTACCCCCCTGAAGATCTCCCTACCTTGAGCCGTCTTCACCCAACCGGGCACAAGTGGACCTCCAGAGGGGCAGAAATCTTCATCCAATCTGGGCAGAAGAGGTCCTCCAAGCGGCAGAAGTCTTCATCCAGGAGGCATCTTCTATCTTCATCCATCCGGAGTGGAGTGGATCCATCTTCAATCCAGCCGACGCGGAGCCATCCTCTTCCATCGACGTCCTAACGAAGAATGAAGGTTCCTTTAAATGACGTCATCCAAGATGGCGTCCCTTGAATTCCAATTGGCTGATAGGATTCTATCAGCCAATCGGAATTCAGGTAGGAAAAATCCTATTGGCTGATTGGATCAGCCAATAGGATTGAACTCGCATTCTATTGGCTGTTCCAATCAGCCAATAGAATGCAAGCTCAATCCTATTGGCTGATTGGATCAGCCAATAGGAATTTTCCTACCTTAATTCTGATTGGCTGATAGAATCCTATCAGCCAATCGGAATTCAAGGGACGCCATCTTGGATGACGTCAGTTAAAGGAACCTTCATTCTTCGTTAGGACGTCGATGGAAGAGGATGGCTCCGCGTCGGCTGGATTGAAGATGGATCCACTCCGCTCCGGATGGATGAAGATAGAACATGCCGCCTGGATGAAGACTTCAGCTGCTTGGAGGACCTCTTCTGCCCAGATCGGATGAAGACTTCTGCCCCTCTGGAGGTCCACTTGTGCCCAGTTGGTTAAAGACAGCTCAAGGTAGGGAGATCTTCAGGGGGGTAGTGTTAGTTTTTTTAAGGGGGGATTGGGTGGGTTTTAGAGTAGTCTTGGGTGTGTGGTTGGTGGGATTTAATGTTGGGGGGGTATTGTACTTTGGGGCAATGCCCCGCAAAAGGCCCTTTTAAGGACTATTTGTAATTTAGTGTAGGGTAGGGAATTTTATTATTTTGGGGGGCTTTTTTATTTTATTAGGGGAATTAGAGTAGGTGTAATTAGTTTAAAATTCTTGTAATTCTTTTTTATTTCTGTAATTTAGTGTTTGTTTTTTTCCATAATTTAGTTTATTTAATGTAATTGTAATTAATTGTAGGTAGTTTAGGTAATTAGTTTAATAATAGTGTAGTGTTAGGTGTAATTGTAACTTGGGTTAGGATTTATTTTACAGGTATATTTGTATTTATTTTAACTAGGTAGTTATTAAATAGTTAATAACTATTTAATAACTATTGTACCTAGTTAAAATAAATACAAAGTTGTCTGTAAAATAAAAATAAACCCTAAGCTAGATACAATGTAACTATTAGTTATATTGTAGCTAGTTTTGGGTTTATTTTATAGGTAAGTATTTAGTTTTAAATAGGATTAATTTATTTAATTGTAGTAATTTTATTTAGATTATTTTAAATTATATTTAAATTAGGGGGGTTAGGGTTAAGTTTAGACTTAGGTTTAGGGGTTAATACCTTTAATATAGTAGCGGCGATGTTGGGGGTGGCAAATTAGGGGTTAATAATTGTAAGTAGGTGTCGGCAATGTTAGGGACGGCAGATTAGGGGTTAATAAAATTTAACTAGTGTTTGCGAGGCGGGAGTGTGGCGGTTTAGGGGATAATATATTTATTAAAGTGGCAGCAATGTCTGATCGGCAGATTAGGGGTTAATATATTTATTAAAGTGTTTCCGATGTGGGGGGGGGGCTCAGTTTAGGGGTTAATAGATAGTTTATGGGTGTATGTGTACTTTTAGCACTTTAGTTAAGAGTTTTATGCTCCGGCGTTAGCCCATAAAACTCTTAACTACTGAATTTTAAATGCGGTAGAAGTCTTGACAGGAGAGGGTCTACCGCTCACTTCTTCCAAGACTCGTAATACCAGCATTAGGCAAATCCCATTAAAAAGATAGGATACGCAATTGACGTAAGGGGATTTGCAGTAAGCTCGAGTCGCGGAAGAAAAGTGAGCGGTACACCTGTACCTGTCAGACTCGTAATACCAGCGGGCATTAAAAAGCAACGTTGGGACCTCTCAACGCTGCTTTTTCAGGCTAACGCAAGACTCATAATCTAGGCATAAATTACAAAAAAAATAAACACTAAGTTACACAAAATAAAAAAAGAAATGATCAAATATTTAAACTAATTACGCCTAATCTAAGAGCCCTATAAAAATAAAAAAGCCCCCCCCCCAAAATAAAAAAACCCTAACCTACAATAAACTACAAATAGCCCTTAAAAGGGCCTTTTGAGGGGCATTACCCCAAAGAAATTAGCTCTTTTACCTGTAAATAAAAAATACAAATACCCCCCCAACAGTAAAACCCACCATCCACACAACCAACTCCCCAAATAAAAAAACCTAAGCTCTCCATTGCCCTGAAAAGGGCATTTGGATGGGCATTGCCCTTAAAAGAGCATTTAGCTCTATTGCTGCCCAAACCCTAATCTAAAACTAAAACCCACCCAATAAACCCTTAAAAAAACCTAACACTGACCCCTGAAGATCCACTTACAGTTTTGAAGATCCGACATCCATCCTCAAAGAAGCCGGGAGAAGTCCTCATCGAAGCCGGCAGAAGTCTTCATCAAAGCGGCCGAAGTCTTCATCCAAGCCCACAGAAGTCTTCACCCAGACGGCATCTTCTATCTTCATCCTTCCGGTGCGGAGCAGCTCCATCTTCAAGACATCCGATGCGGAGCATCCTCTTCGTTCGACGTCTTCTTGATTGGATCAGCCAATAGAATGAAAGCTCAATCCTATTTGCTGATTGCAACAGCCAATAGGATTTTTTCAACCTTAATTCCAATCGGCTGATAGAATTCTATCAGCCAACCGGAATCTAAGGGTCGCCATCTTGGATGACGTCATTTAAAGGAACATTCATTGTTCAAGAAGACGTCAAACGAAGAGGATGCTCCGCGTCGGATGTCTTGAAGATTGAGCCGCTCCGCTCATGAAGATGAAGATAGAAGATGCCATCTGGGTGAAGACTTCTGCGGGCTAAAATGAAGACTTCGGCCACTTGGATGAAGACTTATGCCGGCTTCGATGAGGACTTTTCCTGGCTTCTTTGAGGATGGATGTCGGATCTTCAAAACTGTAAGTAGATCTTCAGGGGTTACTGTTAGGTTTTTTTAAGGGTTTATTGGGTGGGTTTTAGTTTTAGATTAGGGTTTGAGCAGCAATAGAGCTAAATGCCCTTTAGTAGTTTATTGTAGGTTAGGGTTTTTTTATTTTTGGGGGGGCTTTTTTATTTTCATAGGGCTCTTAGATTAGGTGTAATTAGTTTAAATATTTGATAATTTCTTTTTTATTTTGTGTAACTTAGTGTTTATTTTTTTTGTAACTTAGTGTTTGTTATTTTTTGTAACTTAGTTGTTAGTTTTTTTGTAACTTTGTAATTTTTTATTGTAGTAATTATATGTAATTTTAGTATAACAGTTAGGGTAGATTAATTATTAGTTTAATATAGTTTAATGTAATTTTAGTATAATAGTGAGGGTAGGTTAATTAATATTTTAATATAGTTTAATGTAATTTTAGTATAATAGTTAGGGTAGGTTAATTATTAGTTTAATATAGTTTAATTTAAATCTAAAGGTAAGTTTAAATGTATTATAAGATAGGGATGAGTTAATATTTAATATAAAGTTAGCGGGTTGTTAGGTTTAGGGGGTTAATAGTTTCAGGCGATGTGGGGGGCTGACAGTTTAGGGGTTAATAGGTTTAGTAAGTGCTAGTGATGTGGGAGGCCAGGGGATTAGGGGTTAATACATTTATTTAGTTGTGGTGGACTCTGGGAGCAGCGGGATAGGGGTTAATAACTTTATGTAGGTGGCAGTGGGCTCCGGGAGCAGCGGGATAGGGGTTAATAACTTTATGTAAGTGGCGACGGTGCCGGGTGGCAGATTAGGGGTTAATAAGTATAATGTAGGTGGCAGCGATGTAGGGGGCGGCATATATGGGGTGTTTAGACTCGGGGTACATGTTAGGGTGTTAGGTGTTAACGTAACTTTTATTATCCCATAGGAATCAATGCACATCGATAAATACAGAGAGCATATGAACTGTTGGTGTAATGCCGAACCCTGCAGATTCGCGGACAATCGGCTGCTAGCAGAGTGTGTCAATCAACCCGATCATATTCGATAGGGTTGATTTCTGTCCGTCGCCTCAGAGCAGGTGGACAGGTTATGGAGCAGCAGTCTTTAGACTTCTGCTTCAAAACTTCTGTTTCCGGTGAGCCTGAAGGCTTGCCGGAAACATGGTGCATCAAGCTCCATATGGAGCTTGATAAATATGTCCCTAACTATGGCAAGAAGAAAATTGTGCCAGGAGATCACTACAAAACCCAAAATAACATAATTTATGCTTACCTGATAAATTTATTTCTCTTGTAGTGTATCCAGTCCACGGATCATCCATTACTTGTGGGATATTCTCCTTCCCAACAGGAAGTTGCAAGAGGATCACCCACAGCAGAGCTGCTATATAGTTCCTCCCCTCACTGCCATATCCAGTCATTCGACCAAAACAAGACGAGAAAGGAGAAACCATAGGGTGCAGTGGTGACTGTAGTTTAATTCAAATTTAGACCTGCCTTAAAAGGACAGGGCGGGCTGTGGACTGGATACACTACAAGAGAAATAAATTTATCAGGTAAGCATAAATTATGTTTTCTCTTGTTAAGTGTATCCAGTCCACGGATCATCCATTACTTGTGGGATACCAATACCAAAGCTAAAGTACACGGATGATGGGAGGGACAAGGCAGGAACTTAAACGGAAAGAACCACTGCCTGTAGAACCTTTCTCCCAAAAACAGCCTCCGAAGAAGCAAAAGTGTCAAATTTGTAAAATTTTGAAAAGGTGTAAAGCGAAGACCAAGTCGCAGCCTTGCAAATCTGTTCAACAGAGGCCTCATTTTTAAAGGCCCAGGTGGAAGCCAAAGCTCTAGTAGAATGAGCTGTAATCCTTTCATGGGGCTGCTGTCCAGCAGTCTCATAGGCTAAGCGTATTATGCTCCGAAGCCAAAAGGAGAGAGAGGTTGCCGAAGCTTTTTGACCTTTCCTCTGTCCAGAGTAAACGACAAACAGGGCAGATGTTTGACGAAAATCTTTAGTAGCCTGTAAGTAAAACTTCAAGGCACGGACTACTTCCAGATTATGCAAAAGACGTTCCTTCTTTGAAGAAGGATTAGGACACAATGATGGAACAACAATCTCTTGATTGATATTCCTGTTAGAAACCACCTTAGGTAAAAACCCAGGTTTGGTACGCAGAACTACCTTGTCTGAATGAAAAATCAGATAAGGAGAATCACAATGTAAGGCAGATAACTCAGAGACTCTTTGAGCCGAGGAAATAGCCATCAAAAACAGAACTTTCCAAGATAAAAGTTTAATATCAATGGAATGAAGGGGTTCAAACGGAACTCTCTGAAGAACTTTAAGAACCAAGTTTAAGCTCCACGGGGGAGCAACAGTTTTAAACACAGGCTTAATCCTAACCAAAGCCTGACAAAATGCCTGGACGTCTGGAACTTCTGCCAGACGCTTGTGCAAAAGAATAGACAGAGCAGAGATCTGTCCTTTTAAAGAACTAGCTGATAAGCCTTTGTCCAAACCCTCTTGGAGAAAGGACAATATCCTAGGAATCCTAACCTTACTCCATGAGTAACTCTTGGATTCACACCAATAAAGATATTTACGCCATATCTGATGGTAGATTTTCCTGGTGACAGGCTTCCGAGCCTGTATTAAGGTATCAATGACTGACTCGGAGAAGCCACGCCTTGATAGAATCAAGCGTTCAATCTCCATGCAGTCAGTCTCAGAGAAATTAGATTTGGATGATTGAAAGGACCTTGTATTAGAAGGTCCTGCCTCAGAGGCAGAGTCCATGGTGGAAGAGATGACATGTCCACTAGGTCTGCATACCAGGTCCTGCGTGGCCACGCAGGCGCTATCAGAATCACCAATGCTCTCTCCTGTTTGATTTTGGCAATCAGTCGAGGGAGCAGAGGAAACGGTGGAAACACATAGGCCAGGTTGAAGAACCAAAGAGCTGCTAGAGCATCTATCAGCGTTGCTCCCGGGTCCCTGGACCTGGATCTGTAACAAGGAAGCTTGGCGTTCTGGCGAGACGCCATGAGATCCAGTTCTGGTTTGCCCCAACGATGGACCAGTTGAGCAAACACCTCCAGATGGAGTTCCCACTCCCCCGGATGAAAAGTCTGACGACTTAGAAAATCCGCCTCCCAGTTCTCTACGCCTGGGATGTGGATCGCTGACAGGTGGCAAGAGTGAGACTCTGCCCAGCGAATTATCTTTGAGACTTCTAACATCGCTAGGGAACTCCTGGTTCCCCCTTGATGGTTGATGTAAGCCACAGTCGTGATGTTGTCCGACTCAAATCTGATGAACCTCAGTGTTGCTAACTGAGGCCAAACTAGAAGAGCATTGAATATTGCTCTTAACTCCAGAATATTTATTGGGAGGAGTTTCTCCTCCTGAGTCCACGATCCCTGAGCCTTCAGGGAGTTCCAGACTGCGCCCCAACCTAGAAGGCTGGCATCTGTTGTTACAATCGTCCAATCTGGCCTGCGAAAGGTCATACCCTTGGACAGATGGACCCGAGAAAGCCACCAGAGAAGAGAATCTCTGGTCTCTTGATCCAGATTTAGTAGAGGGGACACATCTGAGTAATCTCCATTCCACTGACTTAGCATGCATAATTGCAGCGGTCTGAGATGCAGGCGCGCAAATGGCACTATGTCCATTGCCGCTACCATTAAGCCGATTACTTCCATGCACTGAGCCACTGACGGGCGTGGAATGGAATGAAGGACACGGCAAGCATTTAGAAGTTTTGATAACCTGGACTCCGTTAGGTAAATTTTCATCTCTACAGAATCTATAAGAGTCCCTAACAAGGAGGCTCTTGTGAGTGGTGATAGAGAACTCTTTTCCACGTTCACTTTCCACCCATGCAACCTCAGAAATGCCAGAACTATCTCTGTATGAGACTTGGCAATTTAAAAGCTTGACGCCTGTACCAGGATGTTGTCTAGATACGGAGCCACCGATATGCCTCGCGGTCTTAGAACCGCCAGAAGTGAGCCCAGAACCTTTGTAAAAATTCTTGGGGCAGTGGCCAACCCGAAGGGAAGAGCTACAAATTGGTAATGCCTGTCTAGAAAGGCAAACCTTAGGAACCGATGATGATCTTTCTGAATCGGTATGTGAAGGTAGGCATCCTTTAAGTCCACTGTGGTCATGTACTGACCCTCTTGGATCATGGGTAGGATGGTCCGAATAGTTTCCATTTTGAATGATGGAACTCTGAGGAATTTGTTTAAGATCTTTAGATCCAAGATTGGTCTGAAGGTTCCCTCTTTCTTGGGAACCACAAACAGATTTGAATAAAATCCCTGTCCTTGTTCCGTCCGCGGAACTGGATGGATCACTCCCATTACTAGGAGGTCTTGCACACAGCTTAGGAATGCCTCTTTCTTTATCTGGTTTGCTGATAACCTTGAAAGATGAAATCTCCCTTGTGGAGGAGAAGCTTTGAAGTCCAGAAGATATCCCTGAGATATGATCTCCAAACGCCCAGAGATCCTGAACATCTCTTGCCCACGCCTGGGCGAAGAGAGAAAGTCTGCCCCCCACTAGATCCGTTTCCGGATAGGGGGCCGTTCCTTCATGCTGTCTTGGGGCAGCAGCAGGCTTTCTGGCCTGCTTGCCCTTGTTCCAGGACTGGTTAGGTTTCCAGACCTGTCTGGAATGAGCAACAGTTCCCTCTTGTTTTGAAGCGGAGGAAGTTGATGCTGCTCCTGCCTTGAAATTTCGAAAGGCACAAAAATTAGACTGTTTGGCCTTTGATTTGGCCCTGTCCTGAGGAAGGGTATGACCCTTGCCTCCAGTAATGTCAGCAATAATTTCCTTCAAGCCAGGCCCGAATAAGGTCTGCCCCTTGAAAGGAATGTTGAGTAATTTAGACTTTGAAGTCACGTCAGCTGACCAGGATTTAAGCCATAGCGCCCTACGCGCCTGGATGGCGAATCCGGAATTCTTAGCCGTTAGTTTAGTCAAATGAATAATGGCATCAGAAACAAATGAGTTAGCTAGCTTAAGCGTTCTAAGCTTGTCAATAATTTCATTCAATGGAGCTGTCTGGATGGCCTCTTCCAGGGCCTCAAACCAGAATGCCGCCGCAGCAGTGACAGGCGTAATGCATGCAAGGGGCTGTAAAATAAAACCTTGTTGAATAAACATTTTCTTAAGGTAACCCTCCAATTTTTTATCCATTGGATCTGAAAAAGCACAACTGTCCTCAACCGGGATAATGGTACGCTTTGCTAAAGTAGAAACTGCTCCCTCCACCTTAGGGACCGTCTGCCATAAGTCCCGTGTAGTGGCGTCTATTGGAAACATTTTTCTAAATATAGGAGGTGGGGAAAAGGGCACACCGGGTCTATCCCACTCCTTGCTAATAATTTCTGTAAGCCTTTTAGGTATAGGAAAAACGTCAGTACACACCGGCACC
This sequence comes from Bombina bombina, assembly GCF_027579735.1. NCBI lineage: Eukaryota > Metazoa > Chordata > Amphibia > Anura > Bombinatoridae > Bombina > Bombina bombina. Next base: position 602,916,032 of record NC_069503.1, on the reverse strand, counting down.
GCATAGTATCTATCCAGCCTACACAATTTCTCTGGAATTGCAACTGTGTTACAGTCATTCAGAGCAGCTAATACCTCCCCAAGCAATACATGGAGGTTCTCAAGCTTAAATTTAAAATTAGAAATCTCTGAATCAGGTTTCCCCGAGTCAGAGATGTCACCCACAGACTGAAGCTCTCCGTCCTCATGTTCTGCATACTGTGACGCAGTATCAGACATGGCTCTAACAGCATTTGCGTGCTCTGTATCTCTCCTAACCCCAGAGCTATCGCGCTTGCCTCTTAATTCAGGCAATCTAGATAATACCTCTGACAGGGTATTATTCATGATTGCAGCCATGTCCTGCAAGGTAATTGCTATGGGCGTCCCTGATGTAATTGGCGCCATATTAGCGTGCGTCCCCTGAGCGGGAGGCGAAGGGCCTGACACGTGGGGAGAGTTAGTCGGCATAACTTCCCCCTCAACAGAACCCTCTGGTTATAATTCTTTTATAGATAAAGACTGATCTTTACTGTTTAAGGTGAAATCAATACATTTAGTACACATTCTCCTATGGGGCTCCACCATGGCTTTCAAACATAATGAACAAGTAGGTTGCTCTGTGTCAGACATGTTTAAACAGACTAGCAATGAGACTAGCAAGCTTGAAAAACACTTTAAAACAAGTTTACAAGCAATATAAAAAACGTTACTGCGCCTTTAAGAAACACAAATTTTCCCAAATTTTGAAATAACAGTGAAAAAATGCAGTTACACTAACGAAATTTTTACAGTGTATGTAATAAGTTAGCAGAGTATTGCACCCACTTGCAAATGGATGATTAACCCCTTAATACCAAAAACGGAATAACAAATGACAAAAACGTTTTTTAAACAGTCACAACAACTGCCACAGCTCTACTGTGGCTTTTTACCTCCCTCAATACGACTTTTGAAGCCTTTTGAGCCCTTCAGAGAAGTCCTGGATCATGCAGGAAGAAGCTGGATGTCTGTGTCTGTAATTTTTGCTGTGCAAAAAAACGCTAAAATAGGCCCCTCCCACTCATATTACAATAGTGGGAAGCCTCAGGGAACTGTTTCTAGGCAAAATTCAAGCCAGCCATGTGGAAAAAACTAGGCCCCAATAAGTTTTATCACCAAACATATGTAAAAAACGATTAAACATGCCAGCAAACGTTTTAAAATACACTTTTATAAGAATATGTATCTCTGTTAATAAGCCTGATACCAGTTGCTATCACTGCATTTAAGGCTTTACTTACATTACTTCGGTATCAGCAGCATTTTCTAGCAAATTCCATCCCTAGAAAAATATTTTAACTGCACATACCTTATTACAGGAAAACCTGCATGCTATTCCCCCTCTGAAGTTACCTCACTCCTCAGAATATGTGAGAACAGCAAAGGATCTTAGTTACTTCTGCTAAGATCATAGAAAACGCAGGCAGATTCTTCTTCTAAATACTGCCTGAGATAAACAGTACACTCCGGTACCATTTAAAAATAAACTTTTGATTGAAGAAATAAATAGAATAAATAATAATAAATAATAAAAGTATAAAACACCACAGTCCTCTTACGACCTCCATCTTAGTTGAGAGTTGCAAGAGAATGACTGGATATGGCAGTGAGGGGAGGAGCTATATAGCAGCTCTGCTGTGGGTGATCCTCTTGCAACTTCCTGTTGGGAAGGAGAATATCCCACAAGTAATGGATGATCCGTGGACTGGATACACTTAACAAGAGAAATAAAGTTTTCTAGTATATTCCAATATTTTTTTTACAGCTTCTGGGGCAAATTATGTAGGACAGGCAAGGTATAAGGTATAAGCAATTTGAGAGGAAAAAAGGCATACAAAATGCAGCAGAGGTATATGCAATCAAATATCAATTAGACCAATTTCTGGAAAAAGAATGGCAGCTGTACTAATGCTTGAAGTTAGAAAGATTGACAGGCAGTAGCTCTTTCTTTCACAAAGATTTGTGCTCACCTCCAAGCTTTCTGACCACACTTGCTTTGACCTCCCACTCCCAATACCAGCAACATTCCAGTGTTCCTCTCAAGTCTGTGTTACCTCGCAGCTCATACTGTAGGAAGATATAAACCCTGATTCCCCTCAATCAAATGCCAATACAGTTGCAAGAAAAAGTATGTGAACCCTTTGGAATGATATGGATTTCTGCACAAATTGGTCATAAAATGTGATCTGATCATCATCTAAGTCACAACAATAGACAATCACAGTCTGCTTAAACTAATAACACACAAATAATGAAATGTTGCCATGTTTTTATTGAACACACCATGTAACACACCATGTAAATATTTACAGTGCAGGTGGGAAAAGTATGTGAACCCCTAGACTAATGACATTTCCAAGAGCTAACTGGAGTGAGATGTCAGCCAACTGGAGTCCAATCAATGAGATGAGATTGGAGGTGTTGGTTACAGCTGCCCTGCCCTATAAAATACACACACCAGTTCTGGGTTTGCTTTTCACAAGAAGCATTGCCTGATGTGAATGATGCCTCTCACAAAAGAAGACTGCCTCTCAGAAGACCTACAATTAAGAATTGTTGACTTGCATAAAGCTGGAAAGGGTTATAAAAGTATCTCCAAAAGCCTTGCTGTTCATCAGTCCACGGTAAGACAAATTGTCTATAAATGGAGAAAGTTCAGCACTGCTGCTACTCTCCCTAGAAGTGGCCATCCTGTAAAGATGACTGCAAGAGCACAGCGCAAACTGCTCAATGAGGTGAAGAAGAATCCTAGAGTGTCAGCTAAAGACTTACAAAAGTCACTGGCAAATGCTAACATCCCTGTTAGCGAATCTACAATACGTAAAACACTAAACAAGAATGGATTTCATGGGAGGATACCACAAAGGAAGCCACTGCTGTCCAATCAAAACATTGCTGCACGTTTACAGTTTGTACAAGAGCATCTGGATGTTCCACAGCAGTACTGGCAAAATATTCTGTGGACAGATGAAACCAAAGTTGAGTTGTTTGGAAGAAACACACAACACTATGTGTGGTGAAAAAGAGGCACAGCACAACAACATCAAAACCTTATACCAACTGTGAAGTATGGTGGTGGGGGCATCATGGTTTGGGGCTGCTTTGCTGCGTCAGGGCCTGGACGAATTGCTATCATTGAAGGAAAAATGAATTCCCAAGTTTATCAAGAAATTTTGCAGGAGAACTTAAGGCCATCTGTCTACCAGCTGAAGCTCAACAGAAGATGGGTGTTGCAACAGGACAATGACCCAAAGCATAGAAGTAAATCAACAACAGAATGGCTTAAACAGAAGAAAATACGCCTTCTGAAGTGGCCCAGTCAGAGTCCTGACCTCAACCCGATTGAGATGCTGTGGCATGACCTCAAGAAAGCGATTCACACCAGACATCCCAAGAATATTGCTGAACTGAAACAGTTCTGTAAAGAGGAATGGTCAAGAATTACTCCTGACCGCTGTGCACGTCTGATCTGCAACTACAGGAAACATTTGGTTGAAGTTATTGCTGCCAAAGGAGGTTCAACCAGTTATTAAATCCAAGGGTTCACATACTTTTTCCACCTGCACTGTGAATGTTTACATGGTGTGTTCAATAAAAACATGGCAACATTTTATTCTTTGTGTGTTATTAGTTTAAGCAGACTGTGATTGTCTATTGTTGTGACTTAGATGATGATCAGATCATATTTTTTTTTTTTTTTATTTTTTTTTTTGAGGAAATGTACAATACAATTATGAAACTGTAATACATGTAAATAAAGAAAAATACAAATCATGCTGTGCATACATGTTTTCAGGTACTGAGTGATATTCCTCATTTTTGCCCCTAATTTCAGCATTAAGGACCTCTCTTGGGCCCTTAGTTTCAACAGTATAGTACATAGGGATATTGTAAATATAACTCTATTAGATGGAATAGATATAGTACAAAAAGTCCTACCTTCATACAACAAATGGGATTGTATAAATTGGGTAAATGAAAGTCTGTTGATGAGCCGTCAAGAAAGACCCATGCTTATTCGGTAAATAGAAGGTATGCATTCATTCTAGATAGGTATTCGCATCATACCTTAAAAGTAATGTTATTCCAACCTAATTAAAATAAACAATCTAAAGTAAAACTTTATAACAACCATTTCAGCTGAGACAAAAGATTTGAAAGGGAGGGGGAAAGTATAGCGGGAGAGGAGGAGGGGGAGGGAGGGGAAGGGGAGAGGAAGAGGTCTGACTGGGCTAAGGTCTTTTGTCAATTACTTCTTAATGATCTGAGGTAATATGTGAGTGGAGTAGGGATTCCCAGTAAAATTGGATGTTGTGGAATAATGGCAGGCAGTTATTTTTGTAGTATGAGTATTCCTCCACTAGGAGGAGTTCAGATGTATTGTGTAGCCATTCTTGCACAGTCAGAACATCTGGAGATTTCCATCTACGGGCAATAAGCAATCTGGCGCTGTTTAAACAGTATTGGAGGAGCTTCCATTTAATTTTACACCCTTTATCAGGTCTATAGCTAAATAAGGCAGTGAGAGGAGACAGGCAGAAGTGGTCTCCTAAAACCTGTTTCAGATATGTCGTTATGTCTCTCCAAAAGGGGAGCAACTTAGGACAGTGCCACCATATGTGGGCCATTGTGCCAGGAGACCGAGAATGATGATTTAGAGGATTGGTAGAATATGTTTTCCCATTGTTCTATGGATACAGGTAGGCCAAGATCCGCCTGCCATTGGGAACCGTAGGATGACGGGGGTAATTTAAGGGTAGCATCTAGGAGTTTTTTGGTAATCGATAGGGATCCCCTGGGTACCGTCCCTTCATAACATAAGTGCTCAAAACGTGACATATCCCTCAGGAGGTCTCTCTTGTGTTGTGAGGAGCTCAGTAAGTGAGACAACTGTGCATGCTTTAACCAATGGGAGAAAACTCCTCCTTTAGTGTCTTTTAATTGTGATCTAGGTTTTAGGGTACCCTTGTCGGTCAGGCATGTGAACGGTATCGTCTGATTTATGTCTATGTGCCCTGCTTCAGAGGGTATTATTCCACCACTAAGCTCTGCGTTAATTGGCACTGGAGTCATTGGTGAAACAAAAGTGGATATACCTTTATGTTTAGTCCTAATTGAGTCCCATGTCCGGAAGATATGGGAGTGTATCATAGAAGTCCTAGCATGTGCGGGCCTGCAGTTATGTTTGATCCAACAGAGTGGGCCTATGAAACCAGTGTCTAGTAAGTGAGAGTCGATAGTGGCCCAGATCAGATCACATTTTAAGACCAATTGTGCAGAAATCCATATCATTCCAAAGGGTTCACATACTTTTTCTTGTAACTGTAAGTGTTGTATTCCAACCATGCTGCACTGGCTAAGCCTCCTCATACAAATGTTCCCGTTCATGTCCTGTCCATAAGCGCAAAGCATAGCGCACATACGCATATGGAACAAGGATTGGCATTGTCATGCCGGTTAACTCTGGGAATTATAGTTTTCCAAAAATGATTGAGGGCCATTTGGGTGCTAGACGGGCAGCATTAGCGCTTTTCTTTGCTGCCTAGCAACACCCTGCATAGTGACAGTACATACAGTATAGTACAGGTGCTGATGGTACACGTAGTACTGGCAGTGTCCCCCCTCTGAATCCACAATTTACTGCAATAGTCCATCCCTTACATTTTCATCTAATTTTAGTTTGTTGACATAAATTGCAATGGATTTCCGTCATAGTTTTCGTCCTATTACCTTTTTCTAGTTATTGTTTAGTTTTTCGTCACTGAAAACATGCAGCTGACGAAAACTATGCCGAAAATTTTTTTCAACGAAAATGAACACTGCTCTAGGACTTCCAAACTCATTATATACTCCTGGTTTATTAACCTGTTTTTATTTATGGTATTAAGGGATGAACATGCAATACAGATTTAACTGTTGGGGTATATAACATGTCTTTATTTATCTTAAAATTAAATAAAACCAAGTTTAGTAAATAAACAAGAAGATAGCCTTGCTTTTTTTGTTTACAAAAAAGCAGTAATAAGATTTGGATTGATTGATTATAACACTTTGCATAAAGTGTTAATTTTGACAGCGAATTTTGATTTTGTTTTAGTTATAGTCTTTTGACTAAAATGCCATTTTAGTTTTAGTCATATTTTAGTCATCAGAATTATTTTAGTTTTAGCCGCGTTTTAGTCGACGAAATTAACACTGTCCACCAGCAAATAAGCAGCAGACAGTCACATCAGTACTGAGGCATAACAGTAGATATTTAAGGAATAGGAGTTTATTGTATATCCATAGAGAGGTTAAAGACAAGTCCATGCTACAAAGGATGTTTTATGAAAAAGTTCCCATGAGGTGAAAAAAGAATCACAAATTATACCCATATACATCCCACTGACAAGTTCTGTAAACTTAAAACCCCTTTTCTGAAGAATCAAATGCACATCTTCCTTATTTAACCACATCCAATGTATGCAAAGTAAAGACTGAGGTATGTGTGAGGGGTTTATAGAGCTTTTGGGGTTTGGGAATATTTGCCTCCTCAGTGGTAGAGAAGAATAATTCCCAGGAGTCAATGGATTTTGGTATCTCACCACCTGTATGGAAGAAAACCTTCCTCTGGGAGGCCTTGTTCTGAAACCAATCTGATAACACTGTGAAAATATATTTAAAAACCAGGGATCTGGAACAGTCTGAAACCATGTCTCCTGAAAATACATAATTTGCCCCCTACCAGAGCTTCTGGATTGAGTGAAGGTCACAACTTCATGCAGACTTGGAAGTAGGGGTGGATGAAGGCTTGTTTAGGTCTGTTCCAATTAGCACTAGGCTTCCATGCTGGACCAGAGGAGCTTTGCTTCTGACAGGAGGAATCAACTTTCTGTTCCTTGTTCTGACAAAAGGAATGATAATGATTGGAGGCATTAGATGTCCCCTTTGATTTCTTGTCCTGAGAAAGAAATGCCCATTTGCCTCCAGGAACAGTAGAAATGATAGAATCTAAATCAGAGCCAATTTCTTTCCCTGAAAATAAAGAGATGCAAGTCTGGATATAGACACCATATCAGCAGATCAGCAATTAAGCTGTAAAACATTTCTTGAAAGAACTACCAAGGACATGTTGTTAACATTAATCTTAATAATCAAATATAGCATCACAAATAAAGGAATTTGCACTCGAGTAAATCCAAAATGTGCAAAAATTTTCACCATCAGAATCATTAGAAAACTGCTCTGAAACACTAGTTAACCAGTAAGAAGAAACAGCAGCTACATCAGCAATAGAGAAAGCTGGCCTAAACAGGATTTTCTATTAAATAATTCTACTTTCCTATCTAAAGAGTCCTTAAGTAAGTGATAGAACTTCTTAAACCTTGCAGAAGGATTAAAATAAATTACCTGGCTTAGACCATTCCCTAGAAAGTTTTCCAGAGACAGCATCTGGAATAGAAAAAAACCTTAGGTATTTTAGCAACAGTTTTAAAGACCTAATCTAAGTAATTATAAGACTTATCAGAACCCTTAGAGTCTTTATCCCCCAAAAGTAAGCAAAAACTATTTTAAATGAGAATGAATATGTTCAGCTTTAAATAAAAAGAGGATGAATCAGGTTCAACATCAAAAACTTCTCCTTTTGAAGAAACAACAGGAATTCTAGCCTCAGAAGGCAAAGCACTAGTAGAAGGTAAATTCTGAACTGACCTTTTACACTTACTTGAAGGTGGGAGGACTCCCAACATTTCAGAAATGGTAGATTTGATGAGATCTTTTACACCTGGAGCAATTTCTGTAAGGAACAAACAGAAGGAATATTAATACTCATAGAAGCAGCATTAGGATGATCTGAATGCATTAACATTTTTAAACATGAGTCACATATATAAGCTGGAGGCGGTACCTCAGCCTTTTTACAATAAACACTCATAACATTGGTAGGAAAGTGTTCAGAGGAACCAGCTTCTAAGGTACATTTAGGGACAGAATCAGAAGGCTCCATAGCTTTGAACTACAATAAAGTGAAACAAAAATAAGGCAGAAGACAAGAAAACTCCACTCTTGAAGCCTGGATATCGCTCAGCTTAGTAGTAACACACACGTGAAAATTATACTGTTAAAAGGGAGATTAGCACGTCAAAACCAGATGTGCATTAACTAAAGGGCATACATATACTAACCCAACACACGCTGACCCGAATGCCGAAGTGCAGGAAAAAACACAAATGTTTTTTACTAAATCAACAAGCCAAAATGTTGCCATCTCAAAAAGATATCAGATAACTAATTCACAACTGAAAATATTAGATAGTTTTTTTTTTAAATAATATAATTTATGCTTACTTCATAAATTAATTTCTTTCATGGTGTTGCGAGTCTGGAGAAGGAGAAAGGTATGAAAGGATAAGAGAAGGGAAAAAAAGAAGTGCATTCTTGAACTGCCACCAGAAAATAATAAATTAAAAAAAAATCTATGAAAAAATGGACAAGGTCTTGTGGACTCTTACCACCATGAAAAATGAATTTATAAGGTAAGCATAAATTATATTTTCTTTCATGAAGGTGGTGAGATTCCAGGACTCATTACTCCTGGGAAACAATTACCAAAGCTGTGGAGTCCACGGATAATGATGGTGGGACAAAATTATTACTTAATGCTTATTTTAAGGGTTTTTTCTTTTTTTTTCATGCTGCAAAAATATGTATACAAAATTATTTAATGATGAGAAACAGCTGCCTGAAGGACTAATTTACCAAAGGCTGCTTCAGAAGAAGCAAAAACATCAAAATGCTAAGAAAGAACAAGTAGCTGCCTTGCAAATTTAATCAACAGATGCCTCATTCTTAAAAGTCCAGGAAGTAGCCACTGACCTAGAAGAATAAGCAGTAATACATTTAGGAGGAGACTGTCCCACCTCCAAGTAAGCCTTATGAATAAAAAAAATGTATGCCTACCTGATAACTTCATTTATTTCATGGTGGTGAGAGTCCACAATGCATTACTAATGGGAATTACTGTTCTCTACCAGTAGGAGGAAGCAAAGATTCCCAAATCTCAAGAGCTCTATAAAATCCCTCCCACTTCACACATACCTCAGTGTAACATATAGCCAAGCAATTGAGGTAACAAAGGAATAAGAGCCAAAAAAGGAGCAGATTACGAGTCTTGCGTTAGGGTTAAAAAGCAGCATTGAGAGGTCCCAACGCTGCTTTTTAACATGCTCTGGTATTACGAGTCTGGCAGGTAAAGGTGTACTGGTCACTTTTTTTCTGCGACTTGAGCATAGCGCAAATCCACTTACATAAATTGCGTATCCAATCTTTTTAATGGGATTTTCCTAACGCCGGTATTACGAGTCGTGGAAAAAGTGAGCAGTAGACCCTCTACTGTCAAGACTCCTACCGCATTTAAAAGTCAGCAGTTAAGAGTTTTATGGGCTAACGCCGTAGCATAAAACTCTTAACTAAAGTTCTAAAAAGTACACTAACACCCATAAACTACCTATTAACCCCTAAACCGAGACCCCCCTCATCACAAATGCTTAAATACATTTTTTAACCCCTAATCTACCTTCCCTAAAATCGCAGACACCTACCTACATTTATTAACCCCTAATCTGCCGCCCCTAACGTCGCCGCAACTATATTAAATGTATTATCCCCTAAATCTAAGTCTAACCCTAACCCTAACACCCCCCTAACTTAAATATAATTTAAAATAATCTAAATAAAATTACTACAATTAACAAAATTATTCCTTTTTAAAACTAAATACTTATCGATAAAATAAACCCTAAGCTAGCTACAATATAACTAATAGTTACATTGTAGCTAGCTTAGGGTTTATTTTTATTTTACAGGCAACTTTGTATTTATTTTAACTAGGTAAAATAGTTATTAAATACAGGGAGTGCAGAATTATTAGGCAAGTTGTATTTTTGAGGATTAATTTTATTATTGAACAACAACCATGTTCTCAATGAACCCAAAAAACTAATTAATATCAAAGCTGAATAGTTTTGGAAGTAGTTTTTAGTTTGTTTTTAGTTATAGCTATTTTAGGGGGATATCTGTGTGTGCAGGTGACTATTACTGTGCATAATTATTAGGCAACTTAACAAAAAACAAATATATACCCATTTCAATTATTTATTTTTACCAGTGAAACCAATATAACATCTCAACATTCACAAATATACATTTCTGACATTCAAAAACAAAACAAAAACAAATCAGTGACCAATATAGCCACCTTTCTTTGCAAGGACACTCAAAAGCCTGCCATCCATGGATTCTGTCAGTGTTTTGATCTGTTCACCATCAACATTGCGTGCAACAGCAACCACAGTCTCCCAGACACTGTTCAGAGAGGTGTACTGTTTTCCCTCCTTGTAAATCTCACATTTAATGATGGACCACAGGTTCTCAATGGGGTTCAGATCAGGTGAACAAGGAGGCCATGTCATTAGATTTTCTTCTTTTATACCCTTTCTTGCAAGCCACGCTGTGGAGTACTTGGACGCGTGTGATGTAGCATTGTCCTGCATGAAAATCATGTTTTTCTTGAAGGATGCAGACTTCTTCCTGTACCACTGCTTGAAGAAGGTGTCTTCCAGAAACTGGCAGTAGGACTGGGAGTTGAGCTTGACTCCATCCTCAACCCGAAAAGGCCCCACAAGCTCATCTTTGATGATACCAGCCCAAACCAGTACTCCACCTCCACCTTGCTGGCGTCTGAGTCGGACTGGAGCTCTCTGCCCTTTACCAATCCAGCCACGGGCCCATCCATCTGGCCCATCAAGACTCACTCTCATTTCATCAGTCCATAAAACCTTAGAAAAATCAGTCTTGAGATATTTCTTGGCCCAGTCTTGAAGTTTCAGCTTGTGTGTCTTGTTCAGTGGTGGTCGTCTTTCAGCCTTTCTTACCTTGGCCATGTCTCTGAGTATTGCACACCTTGTGCTTTTGGGCACTCCAGTGATGTTGCAGCTCTGAAATATGGCCAAACTGGTGGCAAGTGGCATCTTGGCAGCTGCACGCTTGACTTTTCTCAGTTCATGGGCAGTTATTTTGCGCCTTGGTTTTTCCACACGCTTCTTGCGACCCTGTTGACTATTTTGAATGAAACGCTTGATTGTTCGATGATCACGCTTCAGAAGCTTTGCAATTTTAAGAGTGCTGCATCCCTCTGCAAGATATCTCACTATTTTTGACTTTTCTGAGCCTGTCAAGTCCTTCTTTTGACCCATTTTGCCAAAGGAAAGGAAGTTGCCTAATAATTATGCACACCTGATATAGGGTGTTGATGTCATTAGACCACACCCCTTCTCATTACAGAGATGCACATCACCTAATATGCTTAATTGATAGTAGGCTTTCGAGCCTATACAGCTTGGAGTAAGACAACATGCATAAAGAGGATGATGTGGTCAAAATACTCATTTGCCTAATAATTCTGCACTCCCTGTAGTTATTAAATATTTAATAACTACCTAGCTAAAATAAATACAAATGTACCTGTAAAATAAAACCTAACCTATGTTACAATTACACCTAACACTACACTATCATTAAATCATTTAACTAAATTAACTACAATTAATTACAATAAAATAAAATAAACTAAAGTATGAAAAAAACCCCCACTAAATAACAGAAAATACTAAAATAATTACAATTTTATTAAACTAATTACACCTAATCTAATCCCCCTAATAAAATAAAAAAAGCCACCCAAAATAAAAAAAGCCCTACCCTATACTAAATTATAAATAGCCCTTAAAAGGGCTTTTTGTGGGGCATTGCCCCAAAGTAATCAGCTCTTTTACCTGTAAAACAAAATTACAACCCCCCACAACATTAAAAACCACCACCCACACACCCAACCCTACTCTAAAACCCACCCAATCCCCCTTAAGAAAACCTAACACTACCCCCTTGAAGATCACCCTACCTTGAGACATCTTCACCCAACCAGGCAGAAGTGGTCCTCCAGACGGTCCGAAGTCTTCATCCTATCCGGGCAGAAGAGGTCCTCCAGACGGGCAGAAGTCTTCATCCAGGCAACATCTTCTATCTTCATCCATCCGGAGTGGAGCAGGTCCATCTTCAAGACATCCGACGCGGAGCATCCTCTTTGTTCGATGGCGACTGGAACAATGACGGGTCCTTTAAATGACGTCATCCAAGATGGCGTCCCTTCAATTCCGATTGGCTGATAGAATTCTATCAGCCAATCGGAATTAAGGTAGAAAAAATCCTATTGGCTGATCCAATCAGACAATAGGATTGAAATTCAATCCTATTGGCTGATTAGAACAGCCAATAGGATTGAGCTTGCATACTATTGGCTGATTGGAACAGTCAATAGAATGTGAGCTCAATCCTATTAGCTGATTGGATCAGCCAATAGGATTTTTTCTACCTTAATTCCATCGGAATTGAAGGGACGCTATCTTGGATGACGTCATTTAAAGGACCCGTCATTGTTCCAGTCGCCGTGGAACGAAGAAGATGCTCCGCGTCGGATGTCTTGAAGATGGACTCGCTCTGTCCGGATGGATAAAGATAGAAGATGCCGTCTGGATGAAGACTTCTGCCCGTCTGGAGGACCTCTTCTGCCCGGATAGGATGAAGACTTCGGACCGTCTGGAGGACCACTTCTGCCCGGTTAGGTGAAGATGTCTCAAGGTAGGGTGATCTTCAAGGGGGTAGTGTTAGGTTTTATTAAGGGGGAATTGGGTGGGTTTTAGAGTAGGGTTGAGTGTGTGAGTGGTGGGTTGTAATGTTGGGGGGGCATTGTCTTTTTTTTTTACAGGTAAAAGAGATGATTACTTTGGGGCAATGCCCCGCAAAAAGCCCTTTTAAGGGCTATTTGTAATTTAGTATAAGTTAGGGCTTTTTATTATTTTGGGGGACTTTTTTTTTTTATTAGGGGGATTAGATTAGGTGTAATTAGTTAAATAAAATTGTAATTATTGTATTATTTTCTGTAATTTAGTGTGTTTTTTTCCTTAATTTAGTTTATTTAATATAATTGTAATTAATTGTAGTTAATTTAGGTAATTTATTTAATTGTAGTGTAGTGTTAGGTGTAATTGTAACTTTGGTTAGGATTTATTTTACATGTATATTTGTATTTATTTTAACTAGGAAGTTATTAAATAGAAATAACTATTGTACCTAGTTAAAATAAATACAAAGTTGCCTGTAAAATAAAAATAAACCCTAAGATAGCTACAATGTAACTATTAGTTATATTGTAGCTATCGTATGGTTTATTTTATAGGTAAGTATTTAGTTTTAAATAGGAATAATTTATTTAATAATAGTATTTTTATTTAGATCTATTTAAATTATATTTAAGTTAGGTGGGGTTAGGGTTAGACTTAGATTTAGGGGTTAATAACTTTATTATAGTGGCAGCGAGGTTGTGGGCGGCAGATTAGGGGTTAATAATTGTAGGTAGGTTGCGACAACATTGGGGGCGGCAGAATAGGGGTTAATAACTATAATGTAGGTGTTGGTGATGTTGGGGGCGACAGATTAGGGGTTCGTAAGTATAATGTAGGTGGCGGCGGTGTCCGGAGCGGCAGATAAGGGTTTAATAATATAATGTAGGTTGCGGCAATGTCGGGGGCAGAGATTAGGGGTTAATAAGTGTAAGATTAGGGGTGTTTAGACTCAGGGTTCATGTTAGGGTGTTAGGTGTAGACATAAAAAGTATTTCCCCTTAGGAATCAATGAGGCTGCGTTAGGAGCTGAACGCTGCTTTTTTGCAGGTGTTAGACTTTTTTTCAGCGAATCAGCCCCATTGATTTCTATGGGGAAATCGTGCACAAGCACATTTAGCCAGCTCACTGATACCGTGAGCAGCGATGGTATTGAGGTGAGATGTGGAGCTAAATTTTGCTCTCCGCTCACTTTTTTGCGGCTAATACCAGCGTTGATTGTAGGTGAGCGGTTAGCATCTACTCCATTTTAGCACCACACCCCTGTTAACGCAAAACTCGTAATCTAGGTGAAAGGGTGGGGTCTCATGGACTCTAACTACCATGAAGAAATGAATTAATCAGGTAAGCATACATTTTGTTTTCATTCATACAGGTGATGAGAGACCACGATCCATTACTATTGGGAACTAATAGCCAAACTGCAGAGTCCATGAGTAATAATATAAAGGGGGGGATTTAAAAACATCTTTTTCACTGAGAAAATACATCCACAGCCCCAAATAATTCTCTTTTTTTGTGCACTTAAAAACAGGCATAACCATTAAACTGAAGCAGCCTTTGGTATAAAGGTTCTTCGGGCAGTTGCCTGAAGAAGAAAAAATATCAAAATGGTAGAAATTAGTAAAAGTATGCAAAAAAGACCAAGTAGCAATTTGATCAACTGAAGCCTCATTCTTTAAAGCACAAGAAGTGGCAACTGACCTATTAGAATGAGCAGTAATCCACTGCGGTGGAGGCTGACTTGCCTCCAAATGAGCTATGTGAATCAAACGTTTTAACCAAGAGGCTAAATAAATAGCAGAGGCCTTCTAACAATTCCTCGGCAGAGAAAAAAAAAGAACAAAGAAACTAGAAGTTTTTCTAAAATCTTTAGTAGCATCAATAGGGATGGGCGAATGTGCAAATTTTCTAATTTCAAATGTACAACGAATGTAATTACCGAAATTTGAATTCTAAATTCGAATGTCGATAAGAATGAATATTCTTAAAAATTTGAAAATCGAATGTTATTTACAGTTTTCGAATGTCACTTTCGAATTTGAATGTTTATAATTATATCGAATGTCTACATTCGAAATTCGAATTTTTCGAATTCTAATATAAATTCGAATTTTTCGAATTCGAATATTGCATAATTCGAATATTACATTTAAAAGCATTAGAAATACTATTACAATCTAAATTCGAATTTTTCGAATTCGAATACACGTATTGCATAATTCGAATATTACATTTAAAGAAAAAGCATTAGAAATACTATTACAATCTAAATTCGAATATTTTGAATTCGAATACACGTATTGCATAATTCGAATATTACATTTAAAGAAAACGCATTAGAAATACTATTACAATCTAAATTCGAATTTTTCGAATTCGAACATTGCATAATTTGAATATTACATTTAAAGAAAAAGCATTAGAAATACTATTACAATCTAAATTCGAATTTTTCGAATTTGAATACACGTATTGCATAATTCGAATATTACATTTAAAGAAAAAGCATTAGAAATACTATTAGAATCTAAATTCGAATTTTTCGAATTTGAATACACATATTGCATAATTCGAATATTACATTTAAAGAAAAAGCATTAGAAATAATATTACAATCTAAATTCGATTTTTTTTTAATTCGAATATTGCATAATTCAAATATTACATTTGAAGGAAAAGCATTAGAAATACTATTACAATCTAAATTCAAATTTTTCGAATTCGAATACACATATTGCATAATTCGAATATTACATTTAAAGAAAAAGCATTAGAAATACTATTACAATCTAAATTCGAATTTTTCGAATTCGAATATTGCATAATTCGAATATTACATTTAAAGAAAAAGCATTAGAAATACTATTACAATCTAAATTCGATTTTTTCAAATTCGAATATTGCATAATTCGAATATTACATTTAAAGAAAAAGCATTAGAAATACTATTACAATCTAAATTCGAATTTTTCGAATTCGAATATTGCATAATTCGAATATTACATTTAAAGAAAAAGCATTAGAAATACTATTACAATCTAAATTCGAATTTTTCGAATTCGAATATTTTCGAATGTAATCGTAAAATTCGAAACCGAACATTCGAAAATCGAATGTTAGAATGTTATGTAAACATTCGAAATTCGATTAGAACGAACGAATGTGTTAAAATTCGTGCCATTTTTCGAATGTTGCGAAACATTAGCCCATCCCTAAGCATCAACATAATATTTCAATGCCCTAACGAACTCCAGAGAATGCAAAGATTTTTTAAGAGGGATTCTTAGGGTTATGACACAAAAAAGAAACAACAATCTCACTACAAAAATTGTCTGAAGAAACAGCCTTAGGCAAAAAAAATTATTTTGTCCATGAAACAGCCTTATCTTGTTGAAAAATCAAATAATAAGGCTTACAAGAAAAAGCAGACAATTCAGAAACTCTTCTAGCATAGGATATAGCTAAAAGAATTAACACTTTCCAAGAAAGTAGTTTAATGTCAAATGTATGCATAGGTTCAAAAGGAGGACCCTGAAAAACCCTCAACACTGGACTAAGATTCCATGGAGGAGAAATAGGTTTGATAACAGGTTTAATATGGATCAAAGCCAGAACAAAACAATTTACACCAGGAAGATTAGCAATCTTTCTGTTGAACAAAAATGAAAGAGCTGAAATCTGCCCTTTCAGAGAACTGGCAGATAGATCCTTATCTAGGCCATCATGCAAAAACTGAAAAATCCTAGGAATTCTAAAACAATGCCAGGAAAAAAACATAATTAATACACCAGGAAATTAAGGTTTTCTAAACCTTTTGATAAATCTTCCTAGTAAGAAGTTTAGGAGCCTGAATCAGAGTTTCAATCACAGAATCTGAGATACCCCTATATCTCAGAACTAAGCATTCAATTTCCATGGCATTACGTTTAGAGACTTGAGATCCAGATGGAACAGAGGGAGAGGCCAAGGAGGGAAACTGGACATTTGAATCAGATCTGCATACCAAATCCTGTGAAGCCACACTGAGACAGATAAGCAGGCTAAAATGAACAAGGAAATACTAGAGCATCCACTACCTCTGCCTAAGGATCCCTGGACTTCACAAATTACCTGGGAAGTTTGTTGTTCAAATGAGAGGCCATTACATCTATTTCTGGGAGACTCCAAGGATCCACAATGTGATTGAACACATCCTGGTGAAGAGACCACTACCCTGGTTGTAGAGACTAAGGACTGAGAAAGTCTGCCTCACAATTGTTCACTCTTAGGATGTGAATTGCAGAGACTAGACAAGAATTGGCTCTTGCCCAAGAGAGAATCCGAGATCATTGCCAGGGAACTTTTGCCCTGATGGTTGACATAAGCTACTGCTGTTATATTGCCTCTCTGAAAGTATGTCTCCCTTCTAGACAGGGGCCAATCCTGAAGGGCCCTGAAAAATGCACAGATTTCAGGAACATTGATTGGCAACCTCACCTCCCAAGGATTCCAAATCCCCTGTGCAGTCAGGGACCCTCAAACTGCTCCCTGACCATAAAGACTTGTATCTGTAGTGATCACAGTCCAGGTAGGATGAGCAAAAGAAGCCCCTTGAATAATAAACTGATCCAGTAACCAAGTTAGAGACTGACTTGTCATGGTATCCAAAAATATCTTTTGAGACAGCTGAGTATAATCCCTGCACAATTGATGCAGTATACATAGCTAAAGAGGCCTCTTGAATTCGAGAAAATGGAATTGCATATGAAGCTGCAATCATGAGACCTAGGTCTTTCATACACAACGCCACTGAAGGAAACAAAAGAGACTCAACATTTAAACAAGCTGACACAAATCTTAACCATTTCTGCTCTGTTATTGGAAACCCAGGTAAATAATATTTGTTTGAGGAACCAAAGAACTCTTTGTTAAATTGATCCTCCAACCATGCTTTTGAAGAAACAACAAGAGTTAGTTGGTGTGAAATTCTGTTAAAGGAAAAGACAGAGCTTGAACCAAATTATCGTCCAGGTAAGGAAAAACTGCAATACCCTGAGCTCTGATTATTGATAAAAAGGGCACCCTGAACCTTGATAAATATTCTTGGAGCTGTAGCCCGACAAAATGTAATGGAAGAGCAACAAGTTGAAAGTGCTTTTCCATAAAAGCAAACCTCAGAAACTGGTAATGTTCTCTGTGAATTGGAACATGAAGTTATAAGCATCCTTTAAATCTATTGTTGACATAAACTGAACATGCTAAACAAAAGGCAGAATGGTCCTGATAGTTTGAAATAAAATTAAAATCAGAACCAGATAACTTCTTTCCCTGAAAGGAAAGAGACAATCTACATTTTGACACTATGTCAGCAAGAATTGCCAACGACATGCTTTTAACAATAATCTTCATAATATTAAAAAAGCATCACAAATAGAATTGGCACTCTGAAGTGAACCCAATAGATTTGCACTAACAGGGTCATCAGAATACTGTTCAGAAAAGCTAGAAAACCAGTAAGTAGAAGCAGCAGCTACATCAGCAATTTAAATAGCTGGTCTGAGAATATAACCTGCATGTAAAAAGGCCCTTCTATGAAAAGATTCCAGCTTTCTGTCTTATGGGTCCTTAAATTATGTACTGTCTTCCAAAGGAATAGTAGTATGTTTAGCCAGATAGGAAATGCCCCCATCTATCTTGGAAACTGTTTCCCATTAATCTAGATTAACAGAAGGTAAAGGATATAACTTTATACATTTTGCATTAGTAAAAAACATACCTGGCTTAGACCATTCCCTCATCGTGTCAGAGACAGCATCAGGCACAGGGAGATAAAAAACAAGTTTCAAGTTTTATCAACAGAAACTTTAGGATCCTTAACCCCTAAAGTAACTAGGATCTCTTAATACAAAAAAAAGGAAATATCAAGCTCAACTTCAGATGAGGAATCCTCATGCCCAGAGGAAACGTCACAACCTGAAGAAAAAACAGTCTCAGGGCACATAGCACTGGTAGTCTACAAGTTGCAGAAGGTAAAATCTGAACTTATCTTTTATGTTTGTTTGAAGGCAGGAGAGCAGCCAACACTTCAGAGACTGCAACCTTGATAAATTGCAGGAGGCACTATTGCAGAATTAACCTGTAATGAACAAAGATTAGATGCATTAGCACCCAAAGAAACAGCATTAGATTGGTCTGATTGCATTAAGAAATCTAAACATGAGTCATATAAATGAGCTGGAGAAGGCAGTTCAGCTTTCTTAAAATAAGCACACCTAATAATGGTAGAAAGGTGTTCAGAAGACTCAGTTTCTTGGGTAAATTTAGAGAGAGAATCCTGTTGCTCCATTATAGCATATGGCAAAGCAATGCAATAAACACTATTAAATCCCCTAAAAAAAGCTCTTGAGGAATGAAAAACCACAGTGGCGGCTGGTGAATTTTTATGATGGTGGGGCACTAGACCACACCCCTTTATTAAAGTCTCTCTCTCTCAAACACTGATCCATGGCGGGACACTCCCTGCTATTTATTTAAAAGTTGCAAAATATGAGAAGATGAATTTGACATACAAACTTTGGTCATTGTCATTTCAACACAGTCGGCTAGATTTAGAGTTTTGTCGGTAAGGACCCGCGTAGCTAACGCCGGCTTTTTTCTGGCCGCACCATAAAAATAACTCTGGTATTGAGAGTCCACATAAAGGCTGCGTTAGGCTCCAAAAAGGGAGCGTAGAGCATATTTAACGCAGCTTCAACTCTCGATACCAGAGTTGCTTATGGACGCGGCCAGCCTCAAAAACGTGGTCGTGCACCATTCCCCCATAGGAAACAATGAGGCTGTTTGCGCTGAAAAAAAACACCTAAGCCGCGTTCAGCTCCTAACGCAGCCCCATTGTTTGCTATGGGGAAACACTTCCTACGTCTGCACCTAACACTCTAACATGTACCCTGAGTCTAAACACCCCTAACCTTACACTTATTAACCCCTATTCTGCCGCCCCCGCTATCGCTGACCCCTGCATATTATTTTTAACCCCTAATCTGCCGCTCCATAAACCGCCGCTACTTACATTATCCTTATGTACCCCTAATCTGCTGCCCCTAACACCGCCAACCCCTATATTATATTTATTAACCCCTAATCTGCCCCCCACAACGTCGCCTCCACCTGCCTACACTTATTAACCCCTAATCTGCCGAGCGGACCGCACCGCTATCATAATAAAGTTATTAACCCCTAATCCGCCTCACTAACCCTATAATAAATAGTATTAACCCCTAATCTGCCCTCCCTAACATCGCCGACACCTAACTTCAAACATTAACCCCTAATCTGCCGACTGGAGCTCACCGCTATTCTAATAAATGTATTAACCCCTAAAGCTAAGTCTAACCCTAACACTAACACCCCCCTAACTTAAATATAATTTAAATCTAACGAAATTAATTAACTCTTAATAAATAAATTATTCCTATTTAAAGCTAAATACTTACCTGTAAAATAAATCCTAATATAGCTACAATATAAATTATAATTATATTATAGCTATTTTAGGATTTATATTTATTTTACAGGTAACTTTGTATTTATTTTAACCAGGTACAATAGCTATTAAATAGTTAAGAACTATTTAATAGCTAAAATAGTTAAAATAATTACAAAATTACCTGTAAAATAAATCCTAACCTAAGTTACAATTAAACCTAACACTACACTATCAATAAATTAATTAAATAAAATACCTATAATTATCTACAATTAAACCTAACACTACACTATCAATAAATAAATTAAATACAATACCTACAAATAACTACAATGAAATAAACTATCTAAAGTACAAAAAATAAAAAAGAACTAAGTTACAAAAAATAAAAAAATATTTACAAACATAAGAAAAATATTACAACAATTTTAAACTAATTACACCTACTCTAAGCCCCCTAATAAAATAACAAAGACCCCCAAAATAAAAAAATGCCCTACCCTATTCTAAATTACTAAAGTTCAAAGCTCTTTTACCTTACCAGCCCTGAACAGGGCCCTTTGCGGGGCATGCCCGGATGGATGACGATAGAAGATCCCGCTTGGATGAAGACTTCAATCGGATGGAAGACCTCTTCTGCCCCGCTTGGATGAAGACTTCAGCCGGATCATGGACCTCTTCAGCCCCCCGCTTGGGCTTGGATCAGGACATCGGAGAAGCTCTTCTGGATCGATCAGTGAACCTGGTATGGTGAAGATAAGGTAGGAAGATCTTCAGGGGCTTAGTGTTAGGTTTATTTAAGGGGGGTTTGGGTTAGATTAGGGGTATGTGGGTGGTGGGTTGTAATGTTGGGGGGGGGTATTGTATGTTTTTTTTTACAGGCAAAAGAGCTAAACTTCTTGGGGCATGCCCCGCAAAGGGCCCTGTTCAGGGCTGGTAAGGTTTCTTATGTTTGTAAATATTTTTTTATTTTTTGTAACTTAGTTCTTTTTTATTTTTTGTACTTTAGATAGTTTATTTCATTGTAGTTATTTGTAGGTATTGTATTTAATTTATTTATTGATAGTGTAGTGTTAGGTTTAATTGTAGATAATTATAGGTATTTTATTTAATTAATTTATTGATAGTGTAGTGTTAGGTTTAATTGTAACTTAGGTTAGGATTTATTTTACAGGTAATTTTGTAATTATTTTAACTATTTTAGCTATTAAATAGTTCTTAACTATTTAATAGCTATTGTACCTGGTTAAAATAAATACAAAGTTACCTGTAAAATAAATATAAATCCTAAAATAGCTATATTATAATTATAATTTATATTGTAGCTATATTAGGATTTATTTTTCAGGTAAGTATTTAGCTTTAAATAGGAATAATTTATTTAATAAGAGTTAATTAATTTTGTTAGATTAAAATTATATTTAAGTTAGGGGGTGTTAGTGTTAGGGTTAGACTTAGCTTTAGGGGTTAATACATTTATTAGAATAGCGGTGAGCTCCAGTCGGCAGATTAGGGGTTAATGTTTGAAGTTAGGTGTCGGCGATGTTAAGGAGGGCAGATTAGGGGTTAATACTATTTATTATAGGGTTAGTGAGGCGGATTAGGGGTTAATAACTTTATAATAATAGCGGTGGGGTCCGCTCGGCAGATTAGGGGTTAATAAGTGTAGGCAGGTGGAGGCGACGTTGAGGGGGGCAGATTAGGGGTTAATAAATATAATATAGGGGTCGGCGGTGTTAGGGGCAGCAGATTAGGGGTACATAAGTATAACGTAGGTGGCGGCGCTTTGCGGTCGGCAGATTAGGGGTTAATTATTGTAGGTAGCTGGCTGCGACGTTGTGGGGGGCAGGTTAGGGGTTAATAAATATAATATAGGGGTCGGCGGTGTTAGGGGCAGCAGATTAGAGGTACATAAGTATAACGTAGGTGGCGGTCGGCAGATTAGGGGTTAAAAAAATTTAATCGAGTGGCGGCGATGTGGGGGGACCTCGGTTTAGGGGTACATAGGTAGTTTATGGCTGTTAGTGTACTTTAGAGCACAGTAGTTAAGAGCTTTATTAACCGGCGTTAGCCTAGAAAGCTCTTAACTACTGACTTTTTCCTGCGGCTGGAGTTTTGTCGTTAGAATTCTAACGCTCACTTCAGCCACGACTCTAAATACCGGAGTTAGAAAAATCCCATTGAAAAGATAGGATACGCAATTTACGTAAGGGGATCTGCGGCATGGAAAAGTCGCGGCTGAAAAGTGAGCGTTAGACCCTTTTTTTAATGACTCCAAATACCGGAGGTAGCCTAAAACCAGCGTTAGGAGCCTCTAACGCTGGTTTTCACGGCTACCGCCCAACTCTAAATCTAGGCCAGTATATATAAATGTTTAATCTAATAAAATAAAATAGCAGTTAAAATGTGCAAATTGTACCAAGAAAAACTTGACATCTAACAATACATTTCAACATTCTTATTTTTCTTTCTACTCGTTTTTTCTGAGCTCAGACAATCAGCAAAAAATAATTCTATTGACTGTCAGATCCTCATCTATCACAGAAGGCAAGGGCTATTAGATAAGGAAATGCATTGGAGAAATGTCAAAGAACTGTTTAAAAAAGCAATATATATGCCCCTCTCTAACACAGTGACATGTGCAACCAGAGAGTGTGTATTTTTAGTTTTTACACACTTCTTGACACTAACTGACTGTTATTATAAGTTTCCCAGTCACAGCAAGGTGAAGCAGATTTAACAGAGGCTATAGAAACACAAACACATGCTCAAAATGTGCTCACATTTCTCCCCTGCATTCTCTTTGCTATATATATTGTAAATGAAGCAGCTGAAAAAAAAACGAACCATCTGCATCAGAAACAAAAGCAATGTCCTTACCTGGAGTTGTAAATTATTTCAGAGTGAGATTGAGACCGCTTTATGTGTGCAGTCTTATTAACAGCCTGCTTATCGCTGATCTCTGTCTGTGACCTCTTGGTTGCTGCTGCTTACGGTGGTGGTCGCTCTGGGAGCAACTCATTGATGAGGCTCAGGCAGCAGGCTCACAATGACTCTCTGAGTCAGAGCAGAGGAAGTTGGTAGACAACAAATACAGACAATGCACTCAGCTCTAGCCTAGCCGGCATCATTGCACTCAGGAACAGCGTGTGCTCAGGCTGCAATGCTTGAATGACAATATTATATTTAACTTAATGGTAAAGTCTTTCTCCTGATGAATGCTGAAGTGCAAGAATTGCACAAGGCAGGAAACAAACTTGGTAGCAGGTTCAAAGGTAAAGTCTTCCTTCAAATGTGTACTGAAGTACAGGAAGCAGGTTCTGGTTTGTGACAAAACAAACAATGTGAAGACAATATGCAGCCTAACAGCCAGCCTTAAATAGGGAGGTTTTGCACAGGATTGGCTCGGAGCATATTCAAAATTAAGTGCACCTGTGTTTTGCACAGGTGAAAACACAAACACAATTAGACAAATACACATTTGACAGATCTTTTAAGTTGCATGCTATTGCATTTGAAATTCACAACTGCCAGGTTCAAATCCCCACACTGCCCCTTCAAGTAGAATGCCTCCCAGACCTTTTCTTTTTCTTTTTAGTCTGGAGGCTTGGTTCGTGACTGAAGTATACAAATTTAAGCAGGCAGGTTAAGGATGAGCTAGTGGTGGTGGCGGTCAGTTAGAGTTCGCTTAGAGAGCTAAAATGGACGCCACAAGGGGAAAGTATGCATATTTATAAATATTAACTTTAAGATCAATCAAGAATTAATTTCAAATTGCCAATCAGTCAGTTTACAGTAAACCTAGTTTCCCTCTATACCTTGTTAGTTGCTTCTTCGCACTGACAGGGAACATCATCCATGCCTGATCTGCCGTGCTGCTCCACCCAAGACTCCTGAAGCGTCTTTAGCAGGAACAATGCGTGCTAAGCCGAGCTGAAAAACAAAACAGGAAAAGAAAAACATTACCTCTGAAAGCGTGCAAAACAACTGACAACTAAGAATGATATGCGCATAACCAAATGAACATGCGCTAACCCGACGTATGTAAACCAACTCACGGAAAAAAACAAAAGTTATGTGCGCTAACCTGACAAGCAGAACCTGGAGCAAGAAAAAAAAAAAAAAATAGAGAGACTAAAGGAATGTGCACTAGCCCTTTAAGCGTAAACCTAATGTGCACAATCCCGACGTGCAAAAACCAGGCCAAAGCGTGAAAAACTTAGCATGCCAAAAATACAGCTGCGTGCAAAATCAAGGAAATAGTGAAAAGGATTTGTCCCAGGGCCATATATAAACATATATAGATAAACATTTTATTTTAAAAAGTGCCCATAACATAGCTATATGAGTGTCTGTTAAATAAAAAGATACTTAACAATATACACTCATCCACTAGCAATAGAGTAGCAGACAGCCAAACTGAAACTGAAACATATCAGCAGAGGTTATAGAATAGGAGTATATTGTAGATCTATAAAAGGAGGCAAAATACAAGTCCCTGCAACCGATTATAGTGGGTTTATGAAAAATTTCCCATGAGGTGAAACAAAGGCTCATAAACCATACCCCAAATACATCCCTCTGACACTGTACTCTGAGGGGATCCGGGCCACAACATAGACTGAAAACCCCTTGCTCTGAAGAACCATAGGCACATCTTCATTCTTCAACCACCTCCAGCGGAGGCAAAGTAAAGACATATATGTATGAGGGATTTTATAGAGCTCTTGGGGTTTGGAAATCTTTGTCTCCTCCTAGTGGTAGAAAAAAAGTAATTCCCAAGAGTAAGGATCATGGATTCTCACCACCTGTATGAAAGAAATATAAACAAGGCAGGAAGGTATATATCAGGCATATAACACACTAAGGGCCAGATTACAAGTGGAGTGCTAAATATAGCTTTTTCAAAAGCGATATTAGCACTCCACTGAGCAATACCAGCGCACGCTAATGTGCACTCTTATTATAAGTTAAGAGCAATGCGAATGCGAGGTCGTGCAGCATTGGGCTCCTGAGAGCACGCTTCCAGAGACTCCAATGGGAACCTTGTTCTCATGCCATAAGAGACGGCTGAGAACCTAGCGCAGCAAAGGGGGTAAGTAGCGCACTCATGGCAGCAAATTGTAAATATATATGTATATGATTATATACATATATATTTATGTGTTAATATGTGTAAATACACAGTTCCTCTAAACTGCAATGTAAAGGCACTTTTCCCAACACCCGACAACTTTAAGATCCTAAAAACTGCTTTTTGCAGTTATTTTATTAAACAATAAAGTTGCTGCTATCTTTATTTTTTAATAAAATATATGACCCTTGATTTTGGAGGCATTTGGGGCACATTTATAAAATTATCCAGAGATCTGATCTCTGGTTAATTTTATTAGCGCTAATTGCTACCACGTGCTAGCGGTAGAAACAACCATACACTTGTAAAGGCTGGTTATTTATTGTGCACCAGCAAACAGGAAAGTTTGCCAGTTTGCGGGCACACGATAATTTGGCGCTCCTGTTAAAATTTAACCCTAAATGTATCCTAAACTTGGAAACTCAAATAAGTCAGCCTGAAACACTTAAATTCTGTCAAGAAACACTCACCAACACTTTTTTAGGACCCTAAAAGAGTTTTGAGGTTCCAGGTTTCCTGTCTTGATTCATTGAAATTGGAACATCGTTATCGGTTAGTGAGGGAGCCATAATGATGATTAATCTTAATACATTTTGATACTGGAGGTAACCTCATCACTTTGCCCATCACAGCATTGGTCAGGCATTTCAATATTGGAGCATGAGGACATTTAATGCAGAATGTAAACTAATGTGTTGTGCAGTACTATAGCGCAATCCCCCAAATCTGGGAAATGAAAATTAGTCAAAGTATTCATATCCCCAGAGAGCTAGAGTGAACCAGAATACAACCCTAAAGTTATATTGTCTTAAAGGGAAATAAAACAAGTTGAGAAAGAGACAAAATATAATAATATGTACTTTAATTACTTTACCTGCAAATGTATACTGCATTGCCTCGCCATTAACCCTTTCTTTTTCGATATGTAATTAATTTTACTAATTTTTGAAAATTATTTTAAAATACTTTTTTTAAACCATTTTTTAATGCAAACTATTTTTAAGTGATTAGCCCTTTTTGGATATGCAAAGATCTCAACCTGTTTTATGTTCCTTTAATAAATGTAAGATTTTTATCTTACAATTTTTTTTAAGAATACCAGTATCAAAAAGTATTTAAAAGTGACAAAAATATGCACCTTAAAATACATATATAATGCTTTCATTTTGCATTTTTTAGGCATGGTTAGTTAGCATGATTCAGAAAAGCATGCCAATGCATAATTTGTGCATCTCAGGTTTAGTGTATAATTGTTCCATTAAGAGAGATAGGCATAGTCATAAATACATACAAGACTGGTAAATCATACAAACAAGATGAATTGAAGGGGACATTGAAAAAGCACAATATCTTTTTATACCCTAGAGATTTATGGGATAGTGAATCAGCCATATAGAAATGCTACTGGGGAATAAATAGAGTTTCTTTCTTTTCCTTTTTTTTTTTTTTTTAACATACATTTCATAGGACTAACATAAGTAAATCTTGCCGACTCTCAATTCCCTGGGGTTAGGCTAAAAGTATTGTTTAGAAATCTAATATATGGTTTATTTACTCAATTTCTGCTGAGCACTACAGTTCCTTCAGGCTAGCTTCAGCAACCCATTACTCTATTAATGCTCCATTACCGAAATTAGTGCTACAATTGTGAGGGGGAAGGGGACGGTGCTTAAAGGAGAAGGTCTCGTTTAATCCTATAAGAGATGAAACCATTAAGCAATTTGCTGGTCTTTCATTCTGACAATTTTCTAAACATGTTTTTTACATAAAACTCTACCGCATAATAAATATAGGTCACACCCTTGGGCCACTAAGTATTTATCTGTATTAAAGGACACAGTTTCTTTAAAACAACAAGTGTCCTACAAGGGTGCTAAAATGAGAAATGTCTGGGTTACCATTTGGTAATTGAGCTATAATATGCACAAGACACCTTCAGTACATTTTTTTTATTATTATTCACATACAGATGTATATAGTACAGTATATACAATATATGAAATAATGCAGTATATACATATTAGCAAACAGGAATATGCATTCTAGGAGAAAGAACTACCCAGTCATTTGAATATGACAACATTTATGCGTTTGGCCAGCACAATTGTGTAATGTTTTATTTAACAGTAAGACATAAATGAGTAGGGCCAGTTCAAATTTCCACATTTATGGGCTCCATGTACTAAGCCGTCAATTCATCCATCATTGTAGACGCGGATAAACTCGCCGTTACTCGCCGCGGGCGAAATGGTGTCCGCTGTCGCTATGTACTAATATTCCCCCAATAAATAGACAAGTCTAGCCCGCCGCGAGCAGTTGCGGATTGTTGATAAATTTGACGCCTCGCTCGCCGCGACTAAGCTGATGGTACTTAACTTTCAGTTGAATTGTCTGGCCAATTATTAACACGTGACATGCAAGGTGTCACGAACATCATAGTAGTCGCGGGAATAGAATTTTGCTCCTATAAAAGTTCAACTTATCTAAACAACTTTATTATTGTTCAAAATTTTTTGAAGAGTGATAACAGAGCGTTATTTTTGTAATATTTATTTACAATTTGGATATGGCTTCATCTGGATCTGATAATATATAAATATTAATATAAAAATAATTATAAAGATTGACAACTAACAATACAAATTTAAATAGATTACTCTTTAATTACAGTCGACAAATTGGGCGCAATTTATGTACATGGAAATGAGAGACAAATTAGACGCCAGTTATGCTGTAAGTACAATTGACTTTCCTATTGTTTTGTACCTTGCCCGCCACCTAAAAGGTGGCGAGGCAAAAATAGCGAGGTAGGAGCGGAAATTGTAGCGAGCGGACAAATAGATTTTTTAGTACATTCGTTTTTTGGCGAGTTGGTGGTCAAATGTATCTAATTACAGTGAAAAATGGAGCGGTAGCGAGGTTTGGCGGATAAGTACGCTCGCAATTTTAAAGATGCGAGTTTTAACATAATTGACGGCTTTGTACATATCAGTTTGCGAGTTTTGACGCAAGATTTGTTGCGGGTAGCTCGCTGACTGCTTAGTACATGGAGCCCTATATGTAGATTTGATAAACCACAACAGCAAGATGGTGTTCAAATGTGTGCACTGCAAATGTTAAAGGGACAGTATACTGTAAAATTTCCAATGACTTGTTATACTGAAACATATCAGCAGACGTACTGGAAAAGGAGTAAAATGTATATCTGTAGGGAGGAAGACAAGTCCCTGCATCCAAATTTATAGAGAGCCTATGAAGAATTTCTTATGAAGCAAAACCATTGTTTCATAAACCATACCCCAAATACATCCCTCTTACAAGCACTGTACTCTGAGGGGAATCAGGCCTCAACATAAACTGAAAACCCCTTTTTTTGAAGAGCATTGTACATCTTTATTCTTTTACCACCTCCAATGGAGGCAAATTAAATACCGATGTATGTGTGAAGGGTTTTATAGAGGTCTTGGGAATCTTTGCCTCCTCCTAGTGATAGAGATGTAATTTCTATGAGTAATGGATCTTGGCCTCTCACCACCTGTATGAAATAAGTTGCTTTTCTCTTAATGTATTTCCCAATTACTTGTTATACCAGCTGCACAATATAAAATGTATGAGAAATTGCATATTTTTTAGGATTATTTGTGTATATGAAATTGCTGGTTTTGTGCTTTGAAACCACAATCTATTACAATGGGTTGAGCTTGCAGGTAACATTATATCTCATTATGTTATCACTTTATGTACACACACATGCTGGCAATGTATAGTAAAAGGATCCCTAGAATAGAACTGCCATCTGCCTAACTGCTAACCCTAATACCCCTAAACAAAAGTACCCCACAATCGCAAACACTGAACTAATAAATATCTAAACCACCACATATCCATCACAAGTCGCTAACTATTAACCTCTAAACTACCACATACCCACCTCAAGTTTCTAACTATTAATCCCTATGTCGCTAACTATTAATCCCTATGCCACTGCAATCAACTATTAACCCCTATGTCGCTGACTATAAACCCATATGCTGCCACATACCCGCCGCAAGTATCTAACTATTAATCCCTATGTTGCTAACTATAAACCCCTTATGCCGCCATTTATACACCGCAATCAACTATTAACTCCTATGCTGCCATAAACCCCAAAACGCAAACTAACCTAACACCTAACCCCCCTCTATACTAAACCCCCCAAATTAGAAATATTTATAAAAAATAAGTAAAAAAAATTAAAAAAAAAACTAAACTGCCAGACACCAAACAAAATCTTACCCTACTCTACCTAACACCTTACCTCCCCTCCTCTGAAAAAATCTAAGTTACAAAAAAGAAAAAGAAAAGCTAAGTTACAAAAAAATAAATAAACTCGTCATCCAAAATAAAAAAACATGATACCTAACACTATACTACATGCCCCATAAAATAAAATAAAAAAACCTAAATCCTAATACTAAAATAAATTAAAATACCCCTTAAAAGGGCCTTTTGTAGGGCATTGCAAAAATAATAAATAATAAAGTTACAAAACCCCCAACCTACATTAAAGTAACCCCCCAAAATAAAAAAAGTCTAACTGTAAAAAACCTAGCCTAGAAAATAAAATTTAAAATATTGCATAATGGTTTTAGTATTGCATATACATTAAAATGTATTTATGTAAGTTATTAGTGATAATACAGATATATGTGTTAAGATAATCCGTTGAGTGCTAAGCACTTTCCCACCTGGGTGCTAAGCTGTTTGAAGGGTTTTTTAATTTTCTATTTTTTTAAATATTTTTTTTTACTTTTTTTTTCTTTTCAGATCCCCAAGACTTACACTGTTGGAAAGGTTAGGCGATTACCTTTCCAACGGTGGGTCTTGGGGGTCTGTAGCTGCTTAGATGCCTGAGATACAGGCTTTTCAGCAGCATGCCCCCTTTTCCTATTCTTAACATTGTTATTTTTAAATAAAGTTGCGCAGTGATGTCATCACTTTACCACGCGTAATGTGAAGCCCGGCAATGCTTGTCACTATACAGGCCCAATCGCCGGGGTAGGAGCAGGTGGGAGCCCCCAGATCTCCCTCAAGGTGGGAGAGTGCTAGCGACGGCTCTGAGCCTTCATTAGCATCTAAGTGTTAAACTCTGCAACGGCTCAGAGCCATCGTTAGCACGGAAAGAGTTATATATATTTATGTTATAGTTGCAAGTATTATTAAATTATGTTTTTATATAACAGGCATGCAGTTATGTGGACCTGTAATATTAATTATACTATCTTTAATTATAAATAATAAACACAAGCAACATTAATTACATTCTACATAACAATGCTTAATTTAAATATTGAATATTTATGTGTAGGACCTTAGATTCTACAGTTAGTTTTAGGTTATGGCAGATTAGGAGTCAATGTTTAAATACTATGCATAGTCAATTACAATGCATATTGTTTAAAGTATTGTAGATATCTTTTATTTAATGGATGTTTTCTATTATTTTAAACATAAACATATATTTTCAAAAATATATTTTTGTTTGAAATAATAGCAAACAACTATTAAATCCCTTTAAATAATCTACATTGTACATGACAATGCATATTTTGTCATGGAGATGAGGTAAACTCCAGAGGATCGGCAAAATCCTCTCATCCCACCACTACTTAAAAAGATCCCCGGTCCTACTAAGGGATGTCAATCAAGTAGGGTGCTAGGCTTTTAGTATGTTGGTACTGGATCAAGACGGGCTTTTAGTATGTTGTTGGCAGTTTGATGAGGTACCTAGGGATTCCACTTGTTTGGGGGTGCTACCTTCTGGGAGGAATGAGGTACTGGATTTGAAGTGTCCCCCATTCCTCCCAGAGCGGCAAACTGGGGCTCAGTTCCGGTCCTGCACTGAGTTCCAGGAACCTGGATAGGCCAGAGAGGTTTTTCCTGGTCCTCCGGCAGTTGGCTGCCGGCATTTTAATGCATCTCTGTGACACATTATTAACCATTGATGATAACTTTAGCAACATAGCTTCATAGTTATAATGGGGAGGTCTAGGATTTAAATTTTAGCATATTATAGTGATTTATTTTATGACAGTAGGCAGTTAGCTGGGGTGTTCTAGTGGAGTGTTGTTTACACATGAGGTAAGTGTAGGCGGTATTAGGGACTTAGCTGGATGTTTCGGGGGTGTGTAGGTTAGGCATGATGTAGGTGTAGGTGGTCAGGGGGAGTTAGCTGGGCAGTGTAGGGAAGTGTAGGTTAGCTGTGATGTAGGCAGTTGGTGGGAGGTTCCATGGAGGAAAGGGGAGTTTAGGTTAGGCGTGACCTAGTTATATGCGTTCACGGAGAGTTAGCAAGGTGTGCTAGTGGGAGTAGCCTGCAATTTGCTTTGGATACATTGACACAAAATTGATATGTTCAAAGCAGTGAAGTGCAGGTTGCGAGGAGGGTAGTGGCCATGTTTGTCTTGACAGATATTAGCTGCCGAAACCTGAGCTAGTAAGGGTAGGTGTAGTAAAACTTAGGTGCTCACATCAATATTTAAAGTGTGCCTACACTGAAACTAATTTTAGTTTCAGTGAGTGCACTGCCTGCACCATGTAGGCACACTTCAAATAGGACCCCTCCAAAGTAAAATACGGATGAGCATCGGCGTCACGCTCCCATTGACTTCTATGTGAGCAACATTGCTGTTTTCGCCATTGCTCGGACATTCCTTTTTTTTTAGAACATTCTGCCAGACCGGCAATTGACGAGGCAATCAAAGCCGTTTCCCGCTGGTCTGTCGATGTTTTGAACATTGGGGCCTTAGAGAGAACAATGGGAAATTATTGTGTTAGTTATCTTTTCTACACTCCACTGGGAGTGTAATTTCTTCTGCTGGCTGTGTTTACATTGCCTGTTAATAGTCTAGACTTAAGTCCAGAAACTTTTGGTATAGGTGGGGATACTACAGGGTAAATCAGCTATTTCAAATGCTGAAATAAGGGTAAAGGAGCTACTTCTAAACAATTTAATACACTCCAGCAGGTAAAATATATCACTGGGAACAAATCAAAGAGGAGGACATTTTTTATTATACTCTGCTTTAAATAGTAACCTGTTCAGATAACCACTTTGGAGCAGTTATTCAGTAAGTGTTCAGTCCATAATTGAGAGCCATACATAGAGACAGGTGTGGGCATAATGCAGTTTGTGATTGCATAGTTGTATGACAATACCTCCCATATTCCTTGTGTCTCAGATCTCTACAAAACTGCCCCTCTCTGCTTTTCTTGCTCTGCACTGCAGAGGCACATACAGTATGTGAACGCCAATCGCACCATTTGAAATGATGACATTTTGCCAATGCTATTTGTAACATTAACATATTATAGTATATTATTCCTGTGCACTGTTAATCCTCTTCTTGTACATGTTGCATTTGTCCTACCAATAGGAACAGGTGTCAGCGATACAACGTTCGCGGTAAAAAATGGTAATCCCCCAAGCGCCTGACCAACTGGAGGCAAAGGGATTTAACTGCAAAAAGACAATGATAATAATAAAATCACTTTTAATATAACCTTAAATACATAACAATGAGTACAATAATCATGGATCCATGAAGTTAATAAATACTAGTATAAAAACAAAAGATTGCACAATAATGATAAAAACAGTAGAAATTTAAAACCATAAAGTAAAAGTTACATTCAATAAGAGTCTTGATAAAGGCCTAGGAAGGGCCGAAACGCGTAGACCGAGTATTGGTAAGCCTTATTTCATTTATATACCATTGTTTGAAAGCTATCTGCACTATATACTTTTATATTTTTAGGTGAATATCGTTTTTTGCCACTCTCCTCTACCCCATCTGTGGGCCCAGCATCTCTTCACACAACAAACTCACGTATAAAGCAATAATTTGGGACTGACTACAATCAACACTTGACATATTAGGATTTTGGGTGACTATTTTTATAATATTTTTATATTTTTTCACATTTTTTCGTTTTTTCACATTTTTTCACAAAGGAATTATTTTTCACAGAAGTGTATTTGAATTTTTCATTGGTTTATCTATTCCACTAATACACTAACACCATGCATTCATTTACCGGATTTCTTTAAGACATTTTTTGACCACTGATTTTACAGGATTTATTCTCAAGGAACAGATTGTGCATATTTTTTGGACACTGACCATATCTGATTTGGCTTTTGGAATTGTTTTTGAACTGACACTCTTATTTTTATTTTTATTACCCACACAAGGTCTGCTATTTATTTCTGTCCACTTTTGGTTGGGCCCAAGCCCCAGTCGACCATTCATTTATCTATGTTCTTATTGAATGTAACTTTTACTTTATGGTTTTAAATGTCTACTGTTTTTATCATTATTGTGCAATCCTTTGTTTTTATACTAGTATTTATTAACTTCATGGATCCATAATTATTGTACTCATTGTTATGTATTTAAGGTTATATTAAAAGTGATTTTATTATTATCATTCGGCTAGAGTTTTGTCGGTAACGACCCGCGTAGCTAACGCTGTTTTTTTTTTCCCTGCACCTTTTAAATACCGCTGGTATTTAGAGTTCACAGAAGGGCTGCGTTAGGCTCCAAAAAAGGAGCGTAGAGCATAATTTACCGCCACTGCAACTCTCAATACCAGTGGTGCTTACGGACACGGCCAGCTTCAAAAACGTGCTCGTGCACGATTCCCCCATAGGAAACAATGGGGCAGTTTGAGCTGAAAAAAAAACCTAACACCTGCAAAAAAGCAGCGTTCAGCTCCTAACGCAGCCCCATTGTTTCCTATGGGGAAACACTTCCTAAGTCTGCACCTAACACCCTAACATGTACCCCAAGTCTAAACACCCCTAACCTTACACTTATTAACTCCTAATCTGCCGCCCCCTCTATCGCTGACACCTGCATATTTTTTTAACCCCTAATCTGCCGCTCCGTACACCGCCGCAACCTACATTATCCCTATGTACCCCTAATCTGCTGCCCCTAACACCGCCGACCCCTATATTATATTTATTAACCCCTACATGGACATCTTCAGCCCCCGCTTGGGCTTGGATGAAGACTTCCAAGCCTGGACGGATCGGTGTTAGGGAGGGCAGATTAGGGGTTAATACTATTTATTATAGGGTTAGTGAGGCGGATTAGGGGTTAATAACTTTATTATAGTAGCGGTGAGGTCCGGTCGGCAGATTAGGGGTTAATAATTGTAGCTAAGGTAGCAGCGATGTTGGGGGCGGCAGATTAGGGGTTAATAAATATAATATAGGGGTCGGCGGTGTTAGGGGCAGCAGATTAGGGGTACATAAGTATAACGTAGGTGGCGGCGGTGTGCGGTCGGCAGATTAGGGGTTAAAAAAATTTAATAGAGTGGCGGCGATGTGGGGGGGCCTCGGTTTAGGGGTACATAGGTAGTTTATGGGTGTTAGTGTACTTTAGAGCGCAGTAGTTAAGAGCTTTATGAACTGGCGTTAGCCCAGAAAGCTCTTAACTCCTGGCTTTTCTCTGCGGCTGGAATCTTGTCGGTAGATTTCTAACGCTCACTTCAGCCAAGACTCTAAATACCGGCGTTAGAAAGATCCCATTGAAAAGATAGGATACGCAAATGGCGTAGGGGGATCTGCGGTATGGAAAAGTCGCGGCTGGAAAGTGAGCATTAGACCCTTACCTACACGACTCTAAATACCAGCGGTAGCCCAAAACCAGCGTTAGGAGCCTCTAACGCTGGTTTTGACGGCTAACGCCAAACTCTAAATCAAGGCGATAGTCTTTTCGCTGTTAAATCCCTTTGCCTCGGTTGGTCAGGCGCTTGGGGGATTACCATTTTTTACTACAATTTCTATTGGTGGTTACTAGGCATCACCTTCCCTCAGGCCACAAGGGTAATTAAGTAGGCGCTAGTCCATCTCCTAATTCCAGAGATACAACTTTCCAAAGGTGAATAGCAACACAAAGTTTCTTTTTGTCCTATTGATTTACTTTTCTGTAATCATATTACAACAAAATAGTTTTAGAGTTTAGCACTTGTCACAAGTAGCATAACTTTGGTTATCCTACACACCTTTCCTCTTTATTAACATATTGGTTTCAACATTTTACTAGTATAATTCACAGAGATTTACTTTGGACATAAATTACCTTGTAATTAGGGGACTTTGTTACCTTGCAATAGATTAATAAAAGCCAAGTGTAGACATTTACATTCAGCTTGTTTGCTGCAATAGTTTTTCAATGATCAGTCACCACCACCATTTGGTGCTTTCACTAAATCAACAATCATTTCAATATCCATTGCAAGTCAAACTATATATTTTTCAAAGTTACCAGCTGTCAATCAAGTGACATTTTTATTGGTGCTTTACAGTAAATAAGAGCTGTGTTGCTAAAATATGCATAGATTTAGAGTTCTGCGTTAGCCGTCAAAACCAGCGTTAGGGGGTCCTAACGCTGGTTTTGGCTGCCCGCTGGTATTTAGAGTCAGTCAGGAAAGGGTCTAACGCTCACTTTCCAGCCGCGACTTTTCCATACCGCAGATCCCCCTACGCCAATTGTGTAGCCTATCTTTTCAATGGGATCTTTCTAACGCCGGTATTTTGAGTCTTGGCTGAAGTGAGCGTTAGAAATCTAACGACAAGACTCCAGCCGCAGAGAAAAGCCAGGAGTTAAGAGCTTTCTGGGCTAACGCCGGTTTATAAACCTCTTAACTACTGTGCTCTAAAGTACACTAACACCCATAAACTACCTATGTACCCCTAAACCGAGGCCCCCCCACATCGCCGCAACTCTAATAATTTTTTTTAACCCCTAATCTGCCGGCCGCACACCGCTGCAACCTACATTATCCCTATGTACCCCTAATCTGCTGCCCCTAACATCGCCGACCCCTATATTATATTTATTACCCCCTAATCTGCCCCCCCAACATCGCCGCTGCCTACTTACACTTATTAACCCCTAATCTGCCGACCACACACCGCCGCAACCTACATTATCCCTATGTACCCCTAAACTGCTGCCCCTAACACCGCCGACCCCTACATAATATTTATTAACCCCTAATCTGCCCCCCCCCAACGTCGCCGCTACCTTACCTGCAATTATTAACCCCTAATATGCCGGCCGAACCTCGCCGCTACTCTAATAAATGTATTAACCCCTAAAGCTAAGTCTAACCCTAACACTAACACCCCCCTAAATTAAATATAATTTTAATCTAACGAAATAAAATAAATCCTATTAAATAAATTATTCCTATTTAAAGCTAAATACTTACCTGTAAAATAAACCCTAATATAGCTACAATATAAATTATAATTATATTGTAGCTATTTTAGGATTTATATTTATTTTACAGGCAACTTTGTATTTATTTTAACCAGGTACAATAGCTATTAAATAGTTAAGAACTATTTAATAGTTACCTAGTTAAAATAAATACAAAATTACCTGTAAAATAAATCCTATCCTAAGTTACAAAACCTAACACTACACTATCAATAAATTAATTACATACAAATACCTACAAATAAATACAATTAAATAAACTAACTAAAGTACAAAAAATAAAAAAAGAACTAAGTTACAAAAAATAAAAAAATAATTTACAAACATTATAAAAATATTACAACAATTTTAAGCTAGTTACACCTACTCTAAGCCCCCTAATAAAATAACAAAGCCCCCCAAAAACTATGCCCTACCCTATTCTAAAATAAAAATTTAAAAAAGGGCTTTTTGCGGGGCATGCCCCAAAGAATTCTGCTCTTTTGCCTGTAAAAAAAAACATACAATACCCCCCCAACATTGCAACCCACCCCCCACATACCCCTAATCTAACCCAAACCCCCCTTAAATAAACCTAACACTAAGCCCCTGAAGATCTCCCTACCTTGTCTTCACCTCGCCGGGTATCACCAATCCATCCAGAAGAGGGTCCGAAGTCTTCCTCCTATCCAGGCGATGTCTTCATACAAGCGGGGGCTGAAGAGATCCATCATCCGGCTGAAGTCTTCTATCAAGCGGCATCTTCAATCTTCTTTCTTCCGGCTCCATCTTCATTCCGCCGACGCGGAACATCCATCCTGGCCGACGACTTCCCGACGAATGACGGTTCCTTTAAAGGACGTCATCCAAGATGGGTCCCTCGAATTCCGATTGGCTGATAGGATTCTATCAGCCAATCGGAATTAAGGTAGGGAAAATCTGATTGGCTGATTGAATCAGAAAATCAGATTGAGCTCGCATTCTATTGACTGATCGGAACAGCCAATAGAATGCAAGCTCAATCTGATTGGCTGATTGGATCAGCCAATCGGATTGAACTTGAATCTGATTGGCTGATTCCATCAGCCAATCAGAATTTTCCTACCTTAATTCCGATTGGCTGATAAAATCCTATCAGCCAATCGGAATTCGAGGGACGCCATCTTGGATGACGTCCCTTAAAGGAACCGTCATTCGTCGGGAAGTCGTCGGCCAGGATGGATGTTCCGCGTCGGCGGGATGAAGATGGAGCCGGAAGAAAGAAGATTGAAGATGCCGCTTGATAGAAGACTTCAGCCGGAAGATGGACCTCTTCAGCCCCCGCTTGGATGAAGACTTCAGCCGGATGATGGACCTCTTCAGCCCCTGCTTGGATGAAGACATCGCCCGGATAGGAGGAAGACTTCGGACCCTCTTCTGGACGGATCGGTGATACCCTGCGTGGTGAAGACAAGGTAGGGAGATCTTCAAGAGCTTAGTGTTAGGTTTATTTAAGGGGGGTTTGGGTTATATTAGGGGTATGTGGGTGGTGGGTTGTAATGTTGGGGGGGTATTGTATGTTTTTTAACAGGCAAAAAAACAGAATTCTTTGGGGCATGCCCCGCAAAAAGCCCTTTTAAGGGCTGGTAAGGTAAAAGAGCTTTTCAATTTTTATTTTAGAATAGGGTAGGGCATTTTTTTATTTTGGGGGGCTTTGTTATTTTATTAGGGGGCTTAGAGTAGGTGTAATTAGCTTAAAATTGTTGTAATATTTTTATAATGTTTGTAAATTATTTTTTTATTTTTTGTAACAGTTCTTTTTTTATTTTTTGTAACTTAGTTCTTTTTTTATTTTTTGTACTTTAGTTAGTGTATTTATTTGTAGGTATTTGTATTTAATTTATTTATTGATAGTGTAGTGTTAGGTTTAATTGTAGATAATTGTAGGTAGTTTATTTAATTAATTTATTGATAGTGTAGTGTTAGGTTTAATTGTAACAGGTTAGGATTTATTTTACAGGTAATTTTGCAATTATTTTAACTAGGTAGCTATTAAATAGTTATTAACTATTTAATAGCTATTGTACCTAGTTAAAATAAATACAAAGTTGCCTGTAAAATAAATATTAATCCTAAAATAGCTACAATATAATTATTATTTATATTGTAGCTATATTAGGGTTTATTTTACGGGTAAGTATTTAGCTTAAAATAGGAATAATTAATTTAATAAGATTTATTTTATTTCGTTAGAATAAAATTCTATTTGACTTAGGGGAATGTTAGGGTTAGGGTTAGACTTAGCTTTAGGGGTTAATACATTTATTAGAGTAGCGGTGAGGTCTGGTCGGCAGATTAGGGGTTAATAATTGTAGGTAGGGAGCGGCGACGTTTGGGGGGGCAGATTAGGGGGTAATAAATATAATATAGGGGTCGGCGGGGGTTAGGGGCAGCAGATTAGGGGTTCATAGGGATAATGTAGGTTGCGGCGGTGTCCGGAGCGGCAGATTAGGGGTTAATAATAAAATGCAGGTGTTTCAGCGATAGCGGGGGCGGCAGATTAGAGGTTAATAAGTGTAAGGTTAGGGGTGTTTAGACTCGGGGTACATGTTAGAGTGTTAGGTGCAGACTTAGGAAGTGTTTCCCCATAGGAAACAATGGGGCTGCGTTAGGAGCTGAACGCTGCTTTTTTGCAGGTGTTAGGTTTTTTTTCAGCTCAAACGGCCCCATTGTTTCCTATGGGGGAATCGTGCACAAGCACGTTTTTGAAGCTGGCCGCATCCGTCAGCACCGCTGGTATTGAGAGTTGCAGTGGCGGTAAATTATGCTCTACGCTCCCTTTTTGGAGCCTAACGCAGCCCTTCTGTGAACTCTAAATACCAGCTGTATTTAAAAGGTGCGGGGGAAAAAAAGCATGCGTAGCTAACGCACCCCTTTGGCCGCAGAACTCTAAATCTAGCCGATAGTAATTTGTGTGATATGTTCCATACTGACAATGGCAATAACTAGAATAATAGCTGTATAACAGTTCTGTAACAAAATGTTAGGCAATAATCACAATCAAATACATTTTAGTAAATCTATTGCTTAATGCATTCCACACTTCAATGTGTACAAAAAAGATGCAATACAGCTAATTAAGATGTGAATTGTCTGAGAAAACTTGCTGGAGTGCTGGCTTTCTTAGATAACTCTTAGCTTGCCTTGTTAACCACCAGGTATCTCTGAGCAACTGGAAGTTAATATTGGGCAAGTTGGGGTTAACATAGTAACATAGGGGTTAATATGGCCAATATGGGCTTAATGGAGTACAAAAGCATTACACAAAATAATATATACATATATATATATATATATATATATATATATATATATATATATATATATATATATATATATATATATATATATATATAGCAAGCTTCAACAAAGTCTGAGGCAAACCAGGTTTTCTTCAAAGCAATTAGTCAAATTTATTGATGTTTCGGGGAACAAAACTCCCCTTCTTCGGAACACAAATAACACACACAAACCGTGCTTAAATAGAGTGAAACACAAACAGGTACCAACTTCTTCCTGTCAAAAAAGGCACCAAACTGACATCATTAGATTCAGTTTTGAAATTTTGATAAAAAAAGGCCTTAAGAGAGAGAATCCTATCTTAGAGGGAGCTTCCAAGACGAGCACGATGACATCTGCACCAGACCCACAAAACAAATCTGTGAGGCTATGCAGGAGCAATCAGAATTGCTGAAGCTTGTTCCTGCTTGATTCTGGCTATCACTCTTTAATATTTTTATAAATGACTTGGAGCAAGGATTAAATAGCGACATCTCTATTTTTGCAGATGATACTAAGTAAGGTCATTAGGTCAGAACAGGATGAACTCTCTTTACAAAGGGATTTGCTAAAATTAGAACTATGGGCAAGTGAATGGAAAATGAGATTTAATACGGAAAAATGCAAGGTTCTACATTTTGGAAGTAAAAATAAGCAGGCTACATATTTTTTAAATGGGACAAGACTTAGCCAAACACAGGAGGAAAGGGATTTGGGAGTAGTAATAGATAACAAGCTAAAGATGGGTGCACAATGCAGGGCAGCGGCTTCAGAGGCTAATAAGATACTAGCGTGTATTAAAAGAGGCATTGATTCAAGGGAGGAAAGCATAATTCTGTCATTATATAAAGCCCTGGTAAGACCTCATCTTGAGTTTGGAGTGCAGTTCTGGGGACCGATTGCTAAAAAAGATATTGCAGAACTAGAAAAAGTTCAGAGAAGGGCCACAAAGCTAATAAGGGGATTGGAGAAATGAACTTATGAGGAGAGGCTAGCCAAACTGGGTCTGTTTTCTTTAGAAAAAAGGGGCTTGAGAGGTGACATGATTACTTTATATAAATATATTCAAGGCCCATATACAGAGATGGCAGAAGCTCTGTTTATTCCAAGAAAATTGTTTCTGACAAGAGGTCATAATTTAAGGTTGGAGGAAAGGAGATTTAATCTCCTGCAACGGAAACGTTTTTTCACTGTAAGAGCAATAAAATTGTGGAACTCATTACCAAAGGAGGTAGTGAATGCTAATACCATAGATACATTTAAAAATAGTCTGGATAAATTTCTGTATATAAACAAAATTCATGGATATGATTGCTAGTATTAAATGGGTCACATTTTAATGGGGTTATTTAAGCTTAACTGGAGCTTTTTGTAAGTATTTTAGATTTGTATAAGTTTAACTCGATTAACTTCAGTCTTTTTTCAACCTTATCTACTATGCTACTATGTTACTCTGGATAGAAACATAAGTGGAGGAAAAATATAAATCAGGTTGAACGACTAAGGGACCACTAGGGCATATATCGGACTCGTGAAAAAACAGTCACGGAATCGATTATGACCACCAGGAAAAAGACACGAGTC
This sequence comes from Bombina bombina, assembly GCF_027579735.1. Taxonomy (NCBI): domain Eukaryota; kingdom Metazoa; phylum Chordata; class Amphibia; order Anura; family Bombinatoridae; genus Bombina; species Bombina bombina. Next base: position 602,874,534 of record NC_069503.1, on the reverse strand, counting down.
TGAGGAGTTAATGTGCTTTTTGGAGGATTGATTTTTTTCAACCTTGAGTCTAAAACAGCTGAACTATCTAAATGTGTGAGACGCAGGCAGATGATACAAAAGGAGTCTGAACCAGAATGTCACCCAAGTAAAGAACTACAGAAATTCCTTGACCTCAAACTACAGACAACAGAGTTCCCAGTTGTTTTGTAAACACTCTAGGACTCATAGCCAGACCAAAAATAAGGGACACAAACTGTTAACGTTTGTTTAGAAAAAGAAATCTCAGGAACTTGACATGATCCCTGTGTATAGGAATATGCAAATAAGCATCACCTTTTAAGTCTATTGTAGAAATAAACTGATCCTCCTTTACTAAAGGAAGTGTGAATTGTGTCTACCTTGAAAGTAGGAACTTTCAGGAATTTGTTCAATATTTTGAGATCCGAAACAGACCAAAAAGTACTCTCTTTGGTACTTTAAAGAGACTTGAAACCTCTGAGTTAATTCTGAAGATGGAACTTGAGTAATCACTCCCATTAATTCCAGATCCCTAACACAAGCCAAGAAAGCATATGCCTTTAAAGGATCTTGAGATAGTAAGAATCTTCCCCGAGAAGATCTTCAATAAAAACTTATTTGATACCCCTGGGAAATGATTGGCAATACTTATGGAACTTGAACAGATATGTCCCAAGCCTCTCAAAAGAGGCTTAATCTGCCCCCCATCAGGTACTGACCTGGTTTGGGGGCCACACCTTTATGCTTTCTTGGGAGATAGGACAGACTTCTTTTAAACCAAGGAGAGTTTGGAATAGCTAGAACATCTAATGCAGCATCCTTAGCATTCATGCACATAATTTCCAATGCAGCATCACAAATAAAGAATTTGCTGTTCTCAGTAGATTAATACAATCCTGAATCTAATCCAAAGTGGTTTCACCAGAAACAATTTTTGAGATACTATCACTCCAAACAGCAGTGGCAGAAATGATACAGGCAACATAGACTGCAGGTCTAAATATAAAACCTGCAAGATGAAAGAATCACCTTTGAAAACCTTCAATTTTTCTATCTAAAGGATCCTTAAAAGAAGTACTAACCTCCAAATTAATAACAGAATGCTTGGCCAAAGTGGAAATAGCTGTGAAACAGTTTTCCATATCTCTGTATTAATAAAAGGGGAAACCAATTTAAATGTGGTAGATGGAACAAAAGGAATACTTGACTTCTGCCATTCCTTAGAAACTGAATCATTTGCCACAGCAGAAGGGTCTTGGGGGATTTTGGGGGAAAAGTTGGCGGGATTGGGATTTTTGAGAAAAAAAAACGCGCTGAAAAGTGTCTACATTGCGGTCTACGGGAACACTGTGTTCCCTGTAAATATATATATATATATATATATATATATGCTTATATACATACATATTTGTGTTAATATGTGTATATACACATATTAACACAAATATATATGTATATAATCATATACATATATATTTGCGGCTATGGCTGCACTACTTACCCACTTCACTGCTCTTAGGTTCTGTGCCGTCTCTGATGGAGCCTATGGAAGCATACATTGCGATTAACTTCTGATACCAACGCACATTTGCGGGAGCTGGTATTACACAGTGTAGCGCAAATATCACTTTCATGAAAGCAATATTTAGGACTTCACTTGTAATCTTGCCCTATATAATTAAAAAAGCAACAACAACAGAAAATAGAATTTTATCTTGCATACAAAGAAATGTAATATTTAGTCTAAAAATATTAATAGATCAACTAAAGTTTTATATTGCTTTACATTATGCATTCTTGGAATGATACACATATGAAGAACAAGAAAAATCTACGTAAAAATCAAGAATCATTTTCATGCATTAGTTATTAAAATGAAAGCTCTTTTCATGCTGAGTAAATAAATGGAAGTAGCTGTATCTCTCTTCCATTTTTTTCCATTTCAGCCTTTCTAATTGTAATGAAAAAGTATCCATATAAAGCTGCAATCTGCCAGACATTTGCTATTAATTACTAGTCTCATTTGCAATGGGAATAGACTATCAGTTGTTTGATGCAAAGTATGATTCCTGCCTGTGGATCTCGTCTACTGTAAAATGGAGATTAAATGACTAAAATAAAATGGAACAAGAGACGTAATTTAAATAAAATAGTTGAGTTAATTTTTTTTTTGTTGTGCATTTGTAGGTGAATCTCTCAGAATTCTTACCATACAAATATTGCATATATAACAAAATAAGTAAGACTATTTACCATTTGTGTTGTCTTTTATAATTTCAGATTTACTATGCACATATATATATATATATATATATATATATATATATATACACACACACATACAAATTATCTATATATCTATATATACAGTATACAGTTTATTCTTGGATAAACAAATGCACAGGCTTTATCTCAAGAGTCCTAAAATTGTGCTGATGTTTAAAACTTATTTTTAATAGCGGCTACAGTTTTGCAGTTGTACCACAACCATGCAAACTACCTCAGTGGCTATGTGTGTGTATTTTAAAGCAACTCCTTAGGGTTCAGTCCATCCTTGAAAGGTGATTACAACAAGCTCTTACAACCACTGACACCTATATTATATAGCTACCAGTGTTAATGCTAAATATGGAAGGATCCTATTCCCTAGGTCACCTACCATCTTGCACATCTTCGTTCTCTTACTATCTTTATTTGAAAAAGAAAGCATCTAAGTTAAGGAGCAAGACAATTTTTGGTTGAGGACCCTGGACAGCACTTGTTTATTGGTGGGTGAATTTATCCACCAATCAGCAAGAACAACCCAGGAGGTCTTACCAGGGATTTATACGGCAACAGAATTATGCTTTCTTCCCTTGCATCTTTGCCTCTTAATACGTGCTAGTATCCAGGGCCGCCATCAGGGGGTGACAGAGGTGACAACAGTCAGGGGCCCGGCCGGGATGAGGGGCCCGGGGCCCACTGCCAACATAGCAATTAATTAACATTTTTTTTTGTAAAAGTCAAGCCCGGTAGGGATGATGATGTCACTCGCACAAGCCATGCCCACCCACAGCCCGAGACTCTGTCTGACAGTCACTCACAAACTCTGCCCCAAGAGGAGGACCAAGACAGATTGACAGGAGGGCTGCTGCTTCCCCCGTCAATTTCGGCAATGAAGACGACTTGCAATTGGTTAGGGGGCAGGGAGAAGGGGCGGGACAATAGACTGCGTGGGACGTGAATCATGATGATCACTTACAAGTTGCAGGCACGTACCATCATCATACACTAGGATAGGTAAGGTCAGGAGCTGGCCCCCGAGCCGGGAACCAGTCCACTGCTGTCTGTTACTACTCTACTAGTAGTATAACTTTTTACTTAGGGAGCAAAGAACGCACACTTTACATCTGGCAGGCACTGCTGTTTTATATAAAACTAACTCCTTTCCCGCCTTTGCGGTGATTGACAGGTAATAAGTGAAGGCTCATCTTTAAAAAAGAGGTTGTTTACTAAGTATATTTTTGTTTTACTGGCAAGTATTGTATCCTTAACTATAGTTTATGATTGCTGATCTAAATCAAGTTATTCCACAAACTGACCAGAATACATTTTTTTAACGTTTGGGGTATGTATTATGCGCGTATAAGGAGCTATCTGACGTGTTATTTTTAGAGGTAGATGATGAAGCACGGTGACTAAGGTTACGCTAAAGACATACAGAGTTTACAAGAGTTTGCATCCAAATGTTTAATTGGGTGGATGGATTTAATAAACATGTGAACAGATTGCAGTAAATAATGCAGCAGTAACAGTAGTGTATTAATATATGCATACTGTATATATGCAGATTCTGTAGAATCAGATCATGAATATTTTCATGCTTAGCACTGTACTTAGTGTATCATTATATACATATGTGTATCTATATACAGATCTGTATAGTCAGAACATGACTAATTTCAAACATCGCTAAACATCGCAGCCGCGGATCTGAATACGATCTCCTTATTTAGCAAAAAAGCCGACAAAAACACGCGCGTCAAGTACGGTGCGGAGAGCATCGGACTGGTGTTAACTAACAGTCATCGATGTCGTGGCTATTCGGGTTTTCCCAATTTTATTTATACCATTTCATTACTGTCCACGAACAAGCACATTTCTCTTTAGCACATTATTGTATATAGTGTAAATGTATTCTTTTCCTGAGCAGGACTAATTGCGAATATAGCAAGTAGCGACATATTTGGTGCAAAGTAAGGAGTGATTTATTCTAATTCTTTTTAATATTGGACATACATTTTTAGGATGTATATACACATGCACACACACATATACAGTATATATATATATATATATATATATATATATATATATATATATATATATATATATATATATATATATATATATATATGTGTGTGTATGTGTTATGTCAGAAATCTTTTGCAGGCATATTTACATGTCCCAAAGTTCCTTTTTGTGTTCTAAACAATGTTGTCTGTCATATCTGTGTTTATTTATCAGAGTATCATATGTATTTATTTGAAATCTATGGATATTTTAAAGGGATAGGAAAGTAAAAATTTAAGTTGCACTAGTGGAGCTAGCTGCTAATTGGTGCCTGCACACATTTGTCTCTTGTGATTGGTTAAATAGATTTGTTCAGCTAGCTGCCAGTATTGCAATGCTGTTCCTTCAGCAAAGGATAACAAGACAATGAAGCAAATTTGATAATAGAAGTAAATTGGAAACTTGTTTAAAATTGTATGTTCTATCCAAATCATGAAAGAATATTTTGGGGTTTCCTGTCCTTTTAAGAGCTGGGCAAGGTTACTCTCTGCACCTATCTAATCCCTCCTGATTGCAACCTATTTTTAAAAAACACCCCTTAACAGGTGTTATAAAATGGGCTGGCATATAAGATGACATTTCTTACTGAAAAAGATATTCAAGAGAAGGAAGAAATACACTGAAAATAACATGACAGTAAAGAGGTGATTTTAATTTCTGCTGTATCTGAATCATGACACTTTAAAGTTAGGTGTGCTATCTCTTTGAGCTATCAGCTTAAGATTCTATTGAATCAAACATCAATACGAATTTTAAAATCCTTGTATAAAATATTAATCTGTGTGTCCTAATGTCAACATCAATGTTTATCTTAAATACTAATTTCACATATACATACTTTCAAAGTATAATAAACAATGTAACAAATGGCACTTACAAGTTCTGATGAGTGATCAATGACACAAGTATCAAGCAATTTGATTCGTTAGTGATAGTTTATAATGTATATTTGAATCAGATTGGCTGATGTCATAAATCATGTGATTATGCATATTCCAATGAAAAGTGGCTGAAAAATTCACTAGTGTGTGGGTTATTTAGGTGCGTCATAATTGGTGCGAAAAGTGTTGCGTCAAATAGTGGAGAGTGTGACTTGTATTACATGGCTTAAACATGGTGCACATAGATTTTTCCAACAAATAAAAAGGAAGTTAGATATATTATGTTGTGTATTTATTTCATTTTTATCTCTATAGCTATTAGTGCGACAAGTTTGGGACAAAAGTTTGCACCAAATATGTAGAAATAATATTGTCCCCTTGATTTGTAATGAGAGACAAAGTTGTAGCATAATCCATCAGTAGTAATGTATAGTAGTAATGTATATCTACTAGTGCACCAAATGTGTAGCAATTGTTTGATTTAGAAAGGGTATACAATTTTAATAAAGTTTCTAATTTACTTTTATTATGTAATATACTTCATTATCTTGCAGCATCAAAGATAGGCTTTCTGTGTTTTCAGACTCCCAATGAGTTCTATGGCATCCGCGACCTCAAGGGTGGCAGATTGAAAACCAGATATGCTGAGTCGGAAAAGACGCAAGCGTAACTGTAGAAATTTTGATAACTTTGTGAGAGCTTCAAATAGTGTCGAATAGGAGGGCGAATGAACACGATTCCGCTCGAATTCCACGGGTTTTCAACTTGCATCGATGTGTGTCAGATTGAGATTGCGGGATCATATGTTATGTCACAAATGTGAAAAATGTTTCCTAATAATGCTGCAGATTTGTGGATATTGAGCACTAAAGATAGTTACAAAGTAAACTCCTTTAAATCTGTCTGTGCTGTTGGTAGGCTTGTCCTCTAGAAGTATATCCCTCACAAGGTTGTCTACTTTGTTTTTTGCTTCCACAATATGACTGCAAGCATATTTCCTCTCTTTCAGTCTAGTCTCTAGTCTCTTGCTAGAGACTAGACTGAAAGAGAGGAAGTATGCTCGCAGTCATATTGTGGAAGCAAAAAACAAAGTAGACAACCACTTCTAGAGGACAAACCTACCAACAGCATAGAAAGATTTAAAGGAGTTTACTTTGTAACTAACTTTAGTGCTCAATATCCACAAATCTGCAGCATTATTAGGAAACATTTTCCACTTTTGGCTGCAGACGATAAACTTATTGAGACTGTCAGTGAAGGTATTAGGTGTTCTTATAAGAAATGTCCCACACTGGCCTCTATTCTATCACCTACCCAACTTAAACAGACAACACGTTCATCTAGCTCTTGGCTTAAACATTTGGGAATGTTTAGATATGGCCATCATAAGTGCAAACCTTGCGATTATGCACAGGTAACCTAAGAGTTCACCTCGGCAGAGAGTGGTCAAACATACCCTATAAAGACCTGTTTAAATTGTAAGACCACCGATGTAGTTTATCTTATCTCATGCATCAAATGCAATGTCCAATATGTAGGACTAACTTCAAGAGACATCAACTCCCACATAAGGGACTATTTTTAAACTATATCTAGGGATAAATCGACTACGCCCCTTGTGCAACATTTTGCCACTAAACATGACTGCAGTCTTAACTCTTTTAGATGGGCTGCAATCGAGAAGGCCTGGGTACCAAATAGAGGAGGTAATCTAGAGAGCATTCCGGCCAAACGTGAGGTCTATTGGATTTTTGTCCTAAAAAACAGACTCCCATTTGGTTTGAATTCCAAATATGATCTTATTAATTTTTGGGAGTGAATCACATTGTCCACTATTCTCTCTTCCAGCTTTTGTTCTACATGTTATTTTATGTTCTGAGGTATAGTGTACATTTATATGTATATACCCTCATAATTTCATATATATATATATATATATATATATATATATATATATATATATATATATATATATATATATATATATATATATATATATATATATAATTCAGATATAGGCTCTTATGCCTGTCGATCAGAAATGTATAAATTCTGTTCTTTTGTTATTTTTCAGTTTTTCCTCTTTTCTTTTCATTTAGCTCTTTCCATGCTATTATCTATTTTTTGTATAAAGGGTTATCCTTATTTCAGGCTGCTGTGTTGGGCGTGTTTTGGTATTTTAGGTTTTAACCAATTAGAATATTCCCTGAGCTTTTTAAAGTATTTCACATCTGTGACACCTTAGGCTATGATTACGGCTGTACGCCGAAACATGTAAGCCATTGGTGTCACGCTCTCACACCTTTTGCTCTGTTGAACCCTCTAGCCCATGTTGGCGACTTTTAACTTTGTCAATAAAGTTTTGCTTTTTTTACCTGCATTTGAGTCGGGATCCCATCCTTACATTTGGTGTCTAAAAATAAACCAACACCAAAAAAAACAGGATGGGGTCTTGAGGACTCTCACCACCATCAAAGAAATTAAATGATCAGGCAAGCATAAATTATGTTTTCTTTCATACAGGTTGTGAAAGTCCATGATCCATTACTCCTAGGACCTAATACTCAAGCTGTAGAGTACACAAGTAATGAGAAATGAGAGCAAGATAGAATGAACATCTTTTTTCCCCCCAGAGAAACTAAATCCACAACCCCAATAGAACCCATAGAAAAACAGGGTAAATATTTTCACTTTTTGTATACAATTAAAATGATCAACAGGTACAATCAAAATTAACCTGAGACAACTACCTAAATGACTTTCCAACCAAAGGCTTTGTCAAAAGAAGCAAAAACATCAAAATGACAGAATTTAGTAAATTACGCAAAGAAGACCAAGGGGCCAATTTATCAATGTCTGTCCATCATAATATGCTGTAGCGTATCATGTCCGACAGACATCGCTGAATGCCGACAGCATAGGCTGTTGGCATTTAACATTGCACAAGCAGTTCACCAGAACTGCTTGTGCAATGCCGCCCCCTGCAGATTTGGGGCCAATCTGCGGCTAGCAGGGAGTGTCAATCAGCCCGATCGTATAGGATCGGGTGGATTGCAGACCGCAGCCGCAGAGGCAGCGGACCAGTTATGAAGCAAGGGTCTTAATTAAGACCATTGCTTCATAACTGCTGTTTCCGGCGAGCCTGAAAGCTCGAACGGAAACAGGGGCATCAAGCTCCATTCGGAGCTTGATAATTTGTCCCCATAATTAGACATGTGCATGGCGAAACAATTCGGATCGATTCAGATTTTTTCGAATTTCGGTTCGGAACGATTCGAATTCAGAAAAATTTGAATCAATTCGGTTCGGATTCTTTTCGGATTTATTCGGAATCGAATAAATTCGGCTGGATTCGGTTCAATTCGGTTCGGAAGTTCGGAATTTCGGTAAGTGTTAGGTGGGATGTGCTGTGTATTAGACTAGTATTATGTACTGTATATTAGGTGTAACCCATAGCAGAGTGATATAACTTAATATACTGTACAATACTAGTGTAATCTATGGCCATCCGAATCTACTGAATAAATCCAAACTAATTCAGATTTATTCGGTAGATTCGGCACAATTTTAATTCGGAAATTCGAATCGATCCGAATCTTGAATTTTACGAATTCGGCCGAATTTCCGAATAGATCCGAAATGAATCGCACATTTCTACATAGTATCTCTCTTGAAAATTTGTTCAACAGAAGCCCAAGAAGTGGCAACTGATCTGGTATAATCTGGTATAATCTGGTATAATGAGCAGTAATCTCTAATGCTTTCCAAACTCCAAGCAAGTCCTGTGAGTCATTAATTTAAACGAAGAAGCCAAAGAAATAGCAAAAGCTTTCTGCCCCTTTCTGGAACCAGAAAAGTGAACAAACTAGAAGTTTTTGTGAAATCCTTAGTAGCATCTACATGGTACTTCAAGACCCATATAACATTCAAGATATTAAGAAGTCTCTCTGAAGAACTTTTAGGATTAGGACATAAAGAAGAGACAACAATTTCCTGAATTATATTATCCCAAGACACAACCTTAAGTAAAAAGTAAAATTTAGTCCTCAAAACTGGCTTTTCCTGATGAAAAAAAGATAAGGAGGATCACATGAAAGTGCAGACAACTCAGAAACTGCTCTAGCGGAAGAGATCGCTAATAGAAACAAAACTTTAAATGGAAGAGTTTGTGCTTAGAGGAATATAACTGTACCTCACGAACGAGGCCCACAGGATGCTGAAACAATCGTCTGGGGTTGTCTTGTTCCTAGGAGAATTGCCTAGTATTTTGAGGCTGGACTGACCTCGGGATCAGACTAATTTACTTCAGGATAGTTTTCCTTTGTGAAAGGCAGAACTGGGCTATAAGAAGATGCTCCTAGAACAAGCTATAGAACAAGCTATTGAGCTGTTGTGTTCGTTCCTGGTAGAGCGCTTGTCTCTTTGTAGACAGTCTAGTCAAAATTCATCTTTCATGATTCATATAGGCAACACAGCAATACGTCCACAGCACTCATGAAAATAAGTTATTAATTTCAATGTAACATGTCCAAGATAGACTTCAACGTTTCACCCTTAATCATGCAATTGTATTCTTAGATGAAAGCTAAACCCAGATAGGCTCATGTGTGCCATATAGATATAGAGGGCATTAGTTCCTGTGTGCCATATGGATAACATTGTGCTCACACCCGTGGAGTTACTTATGAGAGGGCACAGATTGGCTAAAATGCAAGCCTGTCAAAAGAACTGAAATAAGGGGGCTGTCTGCAGAGGCTTAAATACAAGGTAATAGCAGAGGTAAAAAGTATATTAATTTAATCATGGTGGTTAGGCAAAACTGGGGAATGGGTTATAAAGGGATTGTCTATCTTTTTAAACAAGAAAATAATGGAGTAGACTGTCCCTTTAATTTTGTCTTTCTATGTAATCATATGACCAGAAAATGTAATGAACAAATTAGAAGGAGGATCACAAGAAAGAGCAGATAACTCAGAAACTCTTCTAGCAGAAGAAATAGCCAAAAGAAGTAACACTTTCCAAGAAAGCAGTTCAATATCCACCTTATGCACAGGTTCAATGGACTAGAGCCATAACAAAACCATGAATATCAGGAAGATTAGTAATATTCCTGTGAAACAAAACTGAAAGAGCAGAAATCTGCCCCTTGAGAGAACTGGCAGATAGGCCTTTATCTAGATCATCTTGTAAGAACTGCAAAATCCTAGGAATTCTGAAAGAATGCCAGGAAAAAAAAATATTTACAAACCAAGAAATAAAGGCCTTCCAGATCTTGTGATAAATTCTGCTAGTTACAGGCTAGCAAGCCTGAATCAAAGTTTCAATTACAGAAGCAGAGAAAGCCTATGCCAAAGGACTAACCATTAAATTTCCATGTCATCAAGTTCAGAGACTTGACATCCGGATGGAAAAACAGACATTGAGACAGAAGGTAATTAAGACCTCTTTTAAAAGTGAACAAATATGTTCAACATTAAACAAAAAAGATGAAATATCAGGTTCAATATCAGTTAAAGATTCCTCATCACCAAAGGAAACTTCACCATCTGAAGACATAACAAAATCCCTGGATTCAGGGCACATAGAACTTGTAGAAGATAAAATCTGAACTAAACATTAATGCTTGTTTAGGGGTGTGAGAGCTCAGAAACTGCAGCCTTGATAACATTTTTCACAGTAGGTGAACAACATTCTCTTGTAATGAACAAACAGAAGGTGCATTAATACACAAAGAAACAGCATCAGGTTGGCGTGATTAAATTAATAATTTTAAACATGAGTAACATAAATGAGTTGGAGAAGGCATCTCAACTTTTATACAATAAGCACACCTAATAATAGTAGAAATATGTTCAGGGGATCAGTTTCTTGGGTAGATTTAGGGACAGAATCAGACTGCTTGATTATAGCATATGACAAAGCAATGCAAGAAACACTATAACCCCTTAAAAAGCTCTTGAGGAATGGAAATCACTTACCCTCTCCTAAGTATATTTTAAATAAAATCACAGGTACAATGCACACTAAGCCGAACTGCAAAACAAAACAGAAGACTTCTATAAGGACTTTAGCAAGCCAAAACCACCAGACCTGAACATAGCCAAGGAACCTGTGCTAACTAGACGTGCATAAACTAGCTAAAGTGCGAAAGTAACTATAAAATTGAATTAAAGAGATGCAAGCTAACCCAATGTGTGCAAAATATAAACTAAGCACGCCCGAAAAACAACACGCTTAAGGATTCTATATATTGTCATGTAAAAGGTGAGATATTATTGGAAGCTATGTGCATAGATTACTTCATCTATGTATGTGTAATTTCTATGGTATAAGTTACAGTCAATTCTGAAATCAGAAATTAATTTCAGACTACTGGCTATGCAAAATTACACTTCACAGACAGAGTAACCTCATTTCAAAGGACCTTTGTTATAGCCACTGAACCCCCTTACTGCTCAAGACATCTAAGATAGACAAAGGAAAACATTTGTCCAATTAGTGAAGATAACTATCCCCTGCAAGGAGAGAGTCAGTCTACAATATTCAGCTCTTTGAAGCACGTGTATGCACAAGAAAACAGGTTTTGTATGGAAGTAAACTGCTCTGCATGCAAAAGTTAATTACCCCACGCTGAGTTCAAATACACAAAGTTCAGAGGTCACCTCTCCATAGAATAACAGAGAAATCTACTTTGAAACCTATGCCTTTTTGAAAGCATAATAATCTGGAGGATGTAAAATTTAAACAAATTATCCATATAGTTTTGAAAAATGTAATATATGCCTTTGACTGTCCAAATAAATTGTATAAATGTGCATTTATGGATGGTGGCACATTAGATAAGTATTTGCTGAATTTAATAAGTATCTATATAGTCAATTTAAAAATGTTTAACCAATTTGTTTCAAAATAACATTTTCTTTGTTTTTCCAGGAGTCTAATAAACATGACAGGGGAGAACCTATATGAAAATGAGGTTTCTAAATAAGATACTATAAGTTAACACATAAATGCATCATAGATTTAGAGTCCATTGCCTGTATTTATCAAGCTGTCTATTTACCTGCATTCGGCGACCCCAATACGCTCGCCTAAGATTGCCTAACATCGCCAAATACTTTTGCCAAATTTATCAAGAAAGCTGTCAAAAAGCCGCGCACCAAGTACGGTGCGATGAGTAGCGGACTGTTGTTAACTAACAGTCATCAATCTTGCTGCTCTTGGGCTTATTCGCAGCTTTATTGATACCCTGTCACTAAGCACCCATACTATACTATACAGTTTTACCCCCTAAACTGCCACTCCCGGAGCCCCCCGCAACTAAATAAACTTATTAACCCCTAAACCGCTGCTCCTGGACCCCACCACAACTATAATAAATATATTAACCCCTAAACCGCCGCTCCCGGACCCCGCCGCCACCTACATAAAGCTATTAACCCCTATTCTGCCGATCCCGGACCCTGCCACAACTAAATAAATTGTTTAACCCCTAAACCGCCACACCCAGAGCCCACCGCAACTAGATTAAATGTTTAACCCCTAAACTGCCGCTTCCGGAGCCCGCCGCCACCTACATTATATATATTAACCCCTATCCTGCCCCCCCTACACAGCCGCCACTATAATAAAGTTATTAACCCCTAAACCTAAGTCTAACCCTAACCCTAACACCCCCTAACTTAAATATAATTAAAATACATATAAATAAATATTACTATTATTAACTAAATTATTCCTATTTAAAACTAAATACTTACCTATAAAATAAATCCTAAGATAGCTACAATATAACTAATAGTTACATTGTAGCTATTTTAGGATTTATTTTTATTTTACAGGCAACTTTGTATTTATTTTAACTAGGTACAATAGTTATTAAATAGTTATTAACTATTTAATAACTACCTAGCTAAAATAAAGACAAAATTACCAATAAAATAAAACCTAACCTAATTTACAATTACACCTAACACTACACTATAATTAAAATAATTACATAAATTAACTACAATTAAATAAAACTAATTACATTCAAATAAAATTAACTAAAGTACAAAAAAAACAAACACTTAATTACGGAAAATAAAAAAAATTACAAGAATTTTAAACTAATTACACCTACTCTTATCCCCCAATAAAATAAAAAAGCCCCCCAAAATAATAAAATTCCCTACCCTATACTAAATTACAAATAGCCCTTAAAAGGACCTTTTGCGGGGCATTGCCCCAAAGTAATCAGCTCTTTTACCTGTAAAAAAAGAAATACAACCCCCCAACATTAAAACCCACCACCCACCCAACCCTACTCTAAAACCCACCCAAACCCCCCTTAAAAAAACCTTACACTAACCCCCTGAAGATCACCCTACCTTGAGCCGTCTTCACCCAGCCGGGCACAAGTGGACCTCCAGAGGGACAGAAGTCTTCATCCGATCCGGGCAGAAGAGGACATCCAGACTGGCAGAAGTCTTCATCCAGGCGGCATTTTCTATCTTCATCCATCCGGAGCGGGTCCATCTTCAATCCATCCGACGCAGAGCATCCTCTTCCATCGACGTCCTAACGAAGAATGAAGGTTCCTTTAAATGACGTCATCCAAGATGGCGTCCCTTGAATTCCGATTGGCTGATAGGATTCTATCAGCCAATCGGAATTAAGGTAGGAAAAATCCTATTGGCTGATCCAATCAGCCAATAGGATTGAGTTCGCATTCTATTGGCTGATTGGAACATTGGCTAATCCAATCAGCCAATAGGATTTTTCCTACCTTAATTCCGATTGGCTAATAGAATCCTATCAGCCAATCGGAATTCAAGGGATGCCATCTTGGATAACGTCATTTAAAGGAACCTTCATTTTTCATTGGGACGTCGATGGAAGAGGATGCTCCGCATCAGATGGAATGAAGATGGACCCGCTCTGCTCCGGATGGATGAAGATAGAAGATGCCGCCTGGATGAAGACTTCTGCCGGTCTGGATGTCCTCTACTGCCCGGATCGGATGAAGACTTCTGCACCTCTGGAGGTCCACTTGTGCCCGGCTGGGTCAAGACGGCTCAAGGTAGAGTGATCTTCAGGGGGTTAGTGTTAGGTTTTTTTAAGGGGGGTTTGGGTGGGTTTTAGAGTAGGGTTGGTAGTGTGGGTGGTGGGTTTTAATGTTGGGGGGTGTATTTCTTTTTTTACAGGTAGAAGAGCTTATTACTTTGGGGCAATGCCCCGCAAAAGGCCCTTTAAAGGGCTATTTGTAATTTAGTATAGGGTAGGGAATTTTATTATTTTGGGGGGCTTTTTTATTTTATTAGGGGGCTTAGATTAGGTGTAATTAGTTTAAAATTCTTGCAATTTTTTTTTCTGTAATTTAGTGTTTGTTTGTTTTTGTACTTTTTAATTTTATTTAATTGTATTTAATTGTAGGTAATTGTAGTTAATTAATTTAATTAATTTAATTGTAGTGTTAGGTGTTAATTGTAACTTAGGTTAGGATTTATTTTACAGGTACTTTTGTATTTATTTTAGTTAGGTAGTTATTCAATAGTTAATAACTATTGTACCTAGTTAAAATAAATACAAAGTTGCATGTAAAATAAAAATAAATCCTAAAATAGCTACAATGTAACTATTGGTTATATTGTAGCTATCTTAGGGTTTATTTTATAGGTAAGTATTTAGTTTTAAATAGGAATAATTTAGTTAATAATAGTAAATTTATTTAGATTAATTTAAATAATATTTAAGTTAGGGGGTGTTAGGGTTAGACTTAGACTTAGGTTTAGGGGTTAATAAAATTAATATAGTGGCGGCGGTGTAGGGGGGGCAGATTAGGGGTTAATAAATATAATGTAGGTGGCGGCGGTGTAGGGGGGCAGATTAGGGGTTAATAAATATAATATAGGTGGTGGCGGTGTAGGGGGGGCAGATTAGTGGTTAATAAACACAATAATGGTGGCGGCGGGGTCCAGGAGCGGTGGTTTAGGGGTTAATAAGTATAATGTAGGTGGCGGCGGTGTGGGGGGGGGATTAGGGGTGTTTAGACTCGGGGTACATGTTAGGGTGTTAGGTGTAGACATTTCCATAGGAATCAATGGGATATCAGGCAGCAGCAAACATAAGCTTTCGCTGATGTCAGACTCCCATTGATTCCTATGGCATCAGCCGCCTCCAGGGTGGCGGATTGAAAACCAGGTACGCTGGGCCGGAAAAGTGCCGAGCGTACCTGGTAGGATCTTGATAACTTCCAAAAGTAGTCAGATTGTGCCGAACTTGCGTTCGGAACATCTGGAGTGACGTAACCATCGATCTGTGTCGGACTGAGTCCGTGGATCGTATGTTACGTCACTGAATTCTACTTTTGCCGGTCTCTAGCCTTTGATAACTAAGGCGAATCAGGCTCGCCACAAATACGCTGCAGAATTCCAGCGTATTTGTGGTTGACAGCTTGATAAATAGAGGCCCATGTCTTAAACACTGTTGAGACATGTATTAAAAAATAACTATAAATGCTCATTTTTATATGATATAAAATGGTGACAAGGAAATGAAATATTTACCAGTATATCAAATGAACTGATATACAAAATAAGTCAGATAAACACATATTTTTTCTTGATGCTTACTACTAGTCCACTCATAAAAATGTAACTTTAAAGGCATCTTCTAAAATATTATAAGTAGTATAACATGTTTAGTATGAAAATATTTAGGGTAAATAGTATAAAATAATCCCATATATATTAAACATATCATTTATTAATGCTGGAAATTATAGGTGGGTTTAATGAACATATTGAAGAATATCTGTATTTTCTGTGGCACTTTGATTGTGAAACAGTGTTTCTGTGTCTGCTGCCCCCTAGTGGACTAAAACTGGTATGACAGCCAAACAAATTGACTGTTAAAACCCATGCATTCCCAGTAAACCAATGAGAGGTTCAGCTCTGAAGGGCCTTTCAGAGACAAGCTTCAGTGGTGCGTATCCAAAGGGTTCACCAATGATTAAAATAAAAAAAATGTGCACTGTAATAGAAAAAGGTCTTTGCTGGAATTTTGACTGACTCACAACTGCTGCCTTTGGAACACAGTCTCTATAAAGCAAAACTGGACCTACATTTATTTTTCCATAATTTCAAATACCTTTCTTATTTATGAGGTGAACAGATTTATCTGAAAATGTTGAAATTTGCAAATTGGTTTTGTAGTAATGTATGGAGTTTTGTAATTTAATATTTTAAAACAAAGACATTCATTGTTGCTACAGTTTAATTGAAGCTGGTAATTTAAAGAGGTACTTTGTATTTTAAATCTATGTTCTACAGTCGGGTGTGGTTTAAAAATAATCATATTGATGCTAAGTAATTTTCGGCTAGATTTAGAGTTGGGCGGTAGCCGTGAAAACCAGCATTAGAGGCTCCTAACGCTGGTTTTTACCGCCCTCTGGTATTTGGAGTCAGTCAGGAAAGAGTCTAATGCTCACTTTCCAGCCGCGACTTTTCCATACCGCAGATCCCCCTACGCCATTTGCGTATCCTATCTTTTCAATGGGATCTTTCTAACGACGGTATTTAGAGTCGTGGCTGAAGTGAGCATTAGAAATCTAACGACAAAACTCAAGCCGCAGAAAAAAAACAGGAGTTAAGAGCTTTCTGGGCTAACGCCGGTTTATAAAGCTCTTAACTACTGTGCTCTAAAGTACACTAACACCCATAAACTACCTATGTACCTCTATTAATTTTTTTTAACCCCTAATCTGCCGCTCCGTACTCCGCCGCCACCTACATTATCCCTATGTACCCCTAATCTGCTGCCCCTAATACCGCCGACACCTACATAATATTTATTAACCCCTAATCTGCCGCCCCCAACGTCGCCGCCACCTACCTACACCTATTAACCCCTAATCTGCCGACCGAACCGCACCGCTACTATAATAAATGTATTAACCCCTAATCCGCCTCACTCCCGCCTCAATAACCCTATAATAAATAGTATTAACCCCTAATCTGCCCTCCCTAACATCGCCGACACCTAACTTCAAACATTAACCCCTAATCTGCCGACCGGAGCTCACCGCTATTCTAATAAATTTTTTAACCCCTAAAGCTAAGTCTAACTCTAACAATAACACCACCCTAAGTTAAATATAATTTTTATCTAACGAAATAAATTAACTATTATTATATAAATTAATCCTATTTAAAGCTAAATACTTACCTGTAAAATAAATCCTAATATAGCTACAATATAAATTATAATTATATTGTAGCTATTTTAGGATTAATATTTATTTTACAGGCAACTTTGTAATTATTTTAACCAGGTACAATAGCTAAAATAGTTAAAATAATTACAAAATTACCTGTAAAATAAATCCTAACCTAAGTTACAATTAAACCTAACACTACACTATCAATAAATTAATTAAATAAAATACCTACAATTATCTACAATTAAACCTAACACTACACTATCAATAAATTAATTAAATACAATACCTACAAATAACTACAATTAAATAAACTAACTAAAGTACAAAAAATAAAAAAGAACTAAGTTACAAAAAATTAAAAAAATATTTACAAACATTAGAAAAATATTACAACAATTTTAAACTAATTACACCTACTCTAAGCCCCCTAATAAAACAACAAAGACCCCCAAAATAAAAAAATGCCCTATCCTATTCTAAATTAAAAAAGTTCAAAGCTCTTTTACCTTACCAGCCCTGAAAAGGGCCATTTGCAGGGCATGCCCCAAAGAATTCAGCTCTTTTGCCTGTAAAAAAAAACATACAATACCCCCCCAACATTACAACCCACCACCCACATACCCCTAATCTATCCCAAACCCCCCTTAAATAAACCTTATCTTCACCATGCCAGGTTCACCAATCGCTCCAGGCTCCGAAATCTTCATCCAAGCGGGGGCTGGCGACCCATAATCCGGCTGAAATCTTCTATCAAGCGGCGGCTGAAGAGGTCCAGAAGAGGCTCCAAAGTCTTCATCCTATCCGGGAAGAAGAGGAGATCCGGACCGGCAACCATCTTGATCCAAGCGGCATCTTCTATCTTCATCCGATGAGGAACAGCTCCATCTTGAAGACCTCCAGCGCGGATCAATCTTCTTCTTCCGATGTCCAACTGAAGAATAAAGGTTCCTTTAAGGGACGTCATCCAAGATGGCGTCCCTCGAATTCCAATTGGCTGATAGGATTCTATCAGCCAATCGAAATTAAGGTAGGAAAATTCTGATTGAATCAGCCAATCAGAATCAAGTTCAATCCGATTGGCTGATCCAATCAGCCAATCAGATTGAGCTCGCATTCTATTGGCTGATCGGAACAGCCAATAGAATGCGAGCTCAATCTGATTGGCTGATTGGATCAGCCAATCGGATTGAACTTGATTCTGATTGGCTGATTCAATCAGCCAATCAGAATTTTCCTACCTTAATTTCGATTGGCTGATAGAATCCTATCAGCCAATCGGAATTCGAGGGACGCCATCTTGGATGACGTCATATAAAGGAACCGTCATTTAGCGAGTAGGCGTCGGTTGAAGAGGATGGATCCGCGTTGGTTGGGAAGAAGATGGCTCCGCTCTGCTCCGGAAGAAAGAAGATTGAAGATGCCGCTTGATAGAAGACTTCATCCCGATGATGGACTTCCAACTTCAGCCCGATGATGGAGTTCTTCAGCCGCCGCTTGGATCAAGACTTCAGACCCTCTTCTGGATTGATAGGTGAACCTGGCATGGTGAAGATAAGGTAGGAAGATCTTCAGGGGCTTAGTGTTAGGTTTATTTAAGGGGGGTTTGGGTTAGATTAGGGGTATGTGGGTGGTGGGTTGTAATGTTGGGGGGGGGTATTGTATGGTTTTTTTTACAGGCAAAAGAGCTGAATTATTTGGGGCATGCCCCGCAAATGGCCCTTTTCAGGGCTGTTAAGGTAAAAGAGCTTTGAACTTTTTTAATTTAGAATAGGGTAGGGCATTTTTTTATTTTGGGGGGGCTTTGTTATTTTATTAGGGGGCTTAGAGTAGGTGTAATTAGTTTAAAATTGTTGTAATATTTTTCTAATGTTTGTAAATATTTTTTTATTTTTTGTAACTTAGTTCTTTTTTATTTTTTGTACTTTAGTTAGTTTATTTAATTGTAGTTATTTGTAGGTATTGTATTTAATTAATTTATTGATAGTGTAGTGTTAGGTTTAATTGTAGATAATTGTAGGTATTTAATTTAATTTATTTATTGATAGTGTAGTGTTAGGTTTAATTGTAACTTAGGTTAGGATTTATTTTACAGGTAATTTTGTAATTATTTTAACTAGGTAACTATTAAATAGTTATTAACTATTTAATAGCTATTGTACCTGGTTAAAATAAATACAAAGTTGCCTGTAAAATAAATATTAATCCTAAAATAGCTACAATATAATTATAATTTATATTGTAGCTATATTAGGATTTAGTTTACAGGTAAGTATTTAGCTTTAAATAGGAATAATTTATTTAATAAGAGTTAATTTATTTAGTTAGATTTAAATTATATTTAACTTAGGGGGGTGTTAGTGTTAGGGTTAGAATTAGCTTTAGGGGTTAATACATTTATTATAGTAGCAGTGAGCTCCGGTCGGCAGATTAGGGGTTAATTATTGTAGGTAGCTGGCGGCGACGTTGTGGGGGGCAGATTATATATAAATATAAATATAGGGGTTGGCGGTGTTAGGGGCAGCAGATTAGGGGTACATAACTATAATGTATGTTGCGGCGGTGTACGGAGCGGCAGATTAGGGGTTAATAATAATATGCAGGTGTCAGCGATAGCGGGGGCGGCAGATTAGGGGTTAATTAATATAACATAGTGGTTGGCGATGTTAGGGGCAGCAGATTAGGGGTACATAGAGATAACGTAGCTGGCGACGGTGTATGGAGCGGCAGATTAGGGGTTAATAATAATATGCATGGGTCAGCGATAGCGGGGGCGGCAGATTAGGGGTTAATAAGTGTAAGGTTAGGGGTGTTTACACTCTGGGTACATGTTAGGGTGTTAGGTGCAGACTTAGCAAGTGTTTCCCCATAGGAAACAATGTAGCTGCGTTAGGAGCTGAACGCTGCTTTTTTGCAGGTGTTAGGTTTTTTTCAGCTCAAACAGCCTCATTGTTTCCTATGGGGGAATCGTGCACGAGCACGTTTTTGAAGCTGGCCGCGTCCGTAAGCACCGCTGGTATCGAGAGTTGCAGTGGCGGTAAATATGCTCTACGCTCCCTTTTTGGAGCCTAACGCAGCCATTCTGTGAACTCTAAATACCAGCGGTATTTAAAAGGTGCGGGGGAAAAAAAGCACACGTAGCTAACGCACCCCTTTGGCTGCAGAACTCTAAATCTAGCCGTTTATTTGCTAGAAAGGATTTTACATCCAATATTTATCAGTCTGTTTTACTATTGTGAAATTTCATATAAATTGGTTATTGTAGTTAAATCTCTCTGGTATTTATTAAGTATTTGTAGCTATTGTGATATATGTTAAAATTTGTTTTATAGTTGCTAAATAGGAGGTTATTTCAGCTCAGATTAATTGGCATATAAATTGGCTGTTCCATTAACAATACAAAATTTATGATGGTTTAATTGGAATTATATAGAACCATTTGTGGTATTGTAATAAACGTGTATTATTGATTCATAACCTAGTTTCTACATAAATATAATTCAAGGTGTCTATAAGGATAACTAATCTAGAATTAACTAATAAATATTGATTATAATAAATATATTGTTACGTATATACTTTTTGTTGGTTGGCAACTGCTAAGATAAGTTCTACAACATTTTACTGGAGATTACTGCTGATATAGTAATAAATTATATTGTAGACAGAGTATATACCAGCAATATAAATATATATATATATACAAATATACACACACATATATACATATATCTATATATATATATATATATATATATATATATATATATATATATATATATATATATATATATATATATATATATATATATATATATATATAGTGTATATACGTAAAAAGTACCCATAACATAGCTATGTTATTAATGCTAGTAGTGTATTAATGTTAATAAATTATACTTACCAATAGACACTCGTCCAAAGGCAAATAAACAGCAGACAGCCAATCCAGTACGGAAACATATCAGAAGAGGTTATGGAATAGGAGTATATTGTAGATCCATATATGGTGGCAAAAGACAAGTCCTTGTTACCAATTATGGAAGATTTATGAAACATTTCTCATGAGGTGAAAAAAGAATCAGAAACCATACCCCATATACATCTTTCAAACACTGCACTCAAACACTGTACTCTGAGGGGAAACTGGGCCTCAATATAGACTGAAAACCCCTCACTCTGAAAAATCAAATTCTCAATCTTCATTCTTCAACCACCTCCAACGGAGACAAAGTACAGAGCTCTTGGGGTTTGGGAATCTTTGCCTCCTCCTAGTGGTAGAGAAGAATAATTCCCAGGGGTAATGGACTGTGGACTCTTACCACCTCTATGAAAGGAACAAAAGCTAATTTGTATGAAATAACTTTAAAATAATAAAAGTTATAATGTTAAAACTGCTAAAAGGCATTAGATAAAGAAAAAAGCTGTCAGAATGCTAAGTTTTATGGACATACATCCAGCCATATAGCACTGGCAAAAATTCCCACTTATAAGTCAATTAAAATTTTCTGAAAAACAACAATTTTTTCACATTGAGTTACTTTAAAAAGGCTCTACCAATTAAATGGAAATGTTACAGTTGTGTAGTCACTTGTAATATAGCCCCAAAACTGCCAAATTTCAGCACAATTACATGTTTTGTCTCAAAGGTATGGAAATTAAATTATAAAATGAAAACAGAAATCTTAAGCTGCCATATTGAACTCTCTCTATATTCTGTTTTGTTTTGTTCAGGATTAGTTCAATGGATTGTTCAGTTCAGCTGAATTTACTTCTATTACTAAATTGCCCAATATGCCCAGTCTTTTTATATGCACACTTTCTGAGGTACCAGCTCCTATTGATCATGTGCAAGAGTTCACAGTGTATAGGTATGAGCCTATGATTGGCTGATGACTATCAAATGATACAGGGGGCTAGAAAAATTAATGAAAGAATTAAATGTTTTAGAAAAAATCAAATGCTTATTTAAACTTCAGAAAAAGTGCTATTCCATTGTCTTATTATGCACTTATTGATTATGCAATTCTATTGTATATAATGGTCCTTTAAACTAAGTTAAAGCAGTAGCTAGTGCTACAAGCCAGCAGCAGCACAAACAATTTTTTTTATATAGGATCAGGATTGTACAGAACAAAAGTTAAGTTTACATACTTGGATGCAATCAATCAGCTGACAAGGGCATTGCTGGATCACTATTGAACAGTTTAAAACTGTAATCTTGATGCTGTTCCTACCTGCATAAAACCTCCACTGGAGTAACTTTTAACCAAAATAACAAATCAAGGAAAAAATACAGCAAAAATGAGAGACTTTTTAATATTAATCCAAATCCTAGAAACCTGCATCCAAGAGTCATAACCATAGGGCACATCTTTACTGGTTTGTTGCTACCATGTTTTTGCATTCAGCATCTGCAGTTCAATAATTTTATTTCTAGAAGGATGTTACCGGACATAAATCTGTAAGATAGCTGTTTTCAGATGTCCAACTTTTACTATATTTGACAAACTGCCTTACAGAATCAATCCTTCAAAAAAAGTTGTGCAACATATTATGCCAATAATGGTTAAAATATAGCACCTATTGCGAAAAAGGTATTTTTACATTTTATTTAATTTGCTTTTACATTTCATCTCTTGGAAAGTCTAGAACTGCATTTACTTTAGGGTTTAAAGCACTTTGGTTTTAATTTTTGATAAGGTGAAGGATTTACATGTTAGTTTTTCTAAACATTGTTTAATAGAACCAAAAATATGGTTTATTTTTAAACCAATAAGACGAGGTAGATGCAAACTTTCCAAATCTTATATAGTCTCTTTAGATGTTAATACTCCTGTTGGATTTAAGTCATATTTCTTATTTTATAAAAAGCATTAAAGTATCACAATCCTATTTAGAATCCACAGAATATAACAGTACAAGGTATAGATACAGATCTATGTTGAAAAAAATGGAAACTAATTTTAAGGACATTTATTCCCAAACTGGTCAATATTTTTAAGCTCACTGATATTTTTTTAGAACATTAGAACTTCCTGGTGAAGTTTCCTCATTTTAAAACAGGTTACTCACATGGAATGAAAAAATAAAAACAAAGAAAACCCCCCATTAATAATAAACCCATGTGAGCTGACTTATATCTTATTTCATTTTCAGAATATTAATATCCCAATGAAGAATAGAAGACCATTTTATATTAATTACATATATATATATATATATATATATATATATATTATTTTTTATTGAGAGAAGGAAGTGATAGGTACAACAATGTATTCAAAAAACCCCCAACAATGTATTCAAAAAACCTCTCAAGTTATAGCAAGACAAACACATATTCAATCTCAGTTTTAGAGAAATTATATAGAGTTATTAAAATTTTAAAAATATGTAAAATAAGCCAATAAACAGATAATTGAACTCATTGTTACACCACTAAACTACCAAATAAATAATTTGAAGCAGAGTTAAAGGAAGGAAATAAAGAGGAGAAAAAATATAGTATATCTCACTCCCTGCTCATCTGTGGGACTCAAGAATGGGAATGAAGAAGAAATAAATTCTGTGACTTGCATAGCAGAAGGGGTGCAGTATGGAGTATATTCAGTCATCCAATCAGCCCAAATTAGCTCAGAGAGAAAAATAATATTGCCCCATAGAGTTGTCAAGGTATATGTAAAGATTAATATATATATTATTATATATTTGGCTAATCAGTACCAATTGATTCATTCATTCATAAAACATTGAATACTTTGACTGACCCAATTCAATACTCCCCCACTGCTGTGATCACACAGGATGGGTCACAAAGTAATTTACAAAAAAAGGGAATGTTGTAAAAGTGATTTTGAGAAAGAGCAGAGTTTTATAGCTTAAATTAGAAGATAACATAGCTTTTGAAGCTCACAGCCCTGTAGGGGGTAACAAACAAATTAGCAAACAGGGAATGGATGGAGACGATATTCTGAGCATAAGCTAGATAAGCAGGTAAAATTCTGACTACATAGTGATTAGCATAGACTTGTTTAATTACCCCTGCTTTGTATGGAGACAATGAAAATTTGACCAGCTAAAAACACATGTTTTAGATTATACTCTTAAACCCATTGACTTAAAGATAAAAACATTTTTTTATTCTCTCTGTTTTCCAGAAATCTAATGAAAATTATAGGAACAATTGATGTAATGGGATATCTGGAGGAATATCTGTATAATAAATGTATAAATGCTGGGTTTCATATGGATATTTGTGGACCTAAAAAGCAATGATTAATAACACTATCATTTTTATTTCAGATCTGCATAGACAAGATTCATGCATTCAGGATTTATTAGAAATATGAAATATATTATATTCATGTTGGGATACAGTGCAGTACTGAATATAAAACATGCTGTATTTGTATGAATATATATATCAGTATTTTAAATGCTATTAATTTTGGAATAGTTAGCAATATAAATTACTTTAATGTAATATGATATTAAAAAGAATTTGATGTTTCATATTAAAATAATCAAGAAATTGACATGATGCTACCCTGTCTGGAATTTAGGTTGTAAGTGATTATGGTCTGATAAATGATCACTTTATAAAAATGTATTAAATTGTTAAAAATGTTAGAAATGGTTAAATCTATTGCTGTGTTGTTTGTCATGCTGCCCCCAGATGGCCAGAATCCAGTATAACAGTCAAAAGACTTAACAGTTAAAAGATGCGTTTCCATAGTAACCATGCCAAGCCTAGGGCCAATCCGATAAGACTTCCCAGGTGACCAATGGGATGATCAGTTTCCGTAGGGCCACCCACATGGTTTCATAAATGAGTGAAAACATATATAAGTAAGGCAAGAGAGGGAAAAAGACACAGGCTGCTGACTTTGAGTGATAACTGACTGCTGGGCGTTTGGAATACAATCATTCTAAGCAAGCTGACTGCCTTTTCTCATTGATTGCAAACATTTACTTATCTGTCTTCTGAGATGAAACAAGGAGTTTTTGGTAACTGAATTATCGATTTTGGTCATTTTGGGTAAAGTATTATTATAAAAAAAAATTTGCAAGTACAGGTAATATTTTAAAATAAGATATATGCATAGTCACTACAGTTAAATTACAGCTGATAGATTAAAGAGAGCAGTTTGTATTTTAACTAGTATTTCATAGCCTGTGTATTGTTAAACAAATCCTTGATGCTATGTAATTTAACCTGGCAAACATATAAATACATATATCTTAGAATTTGTCTTAACTGTAGGTAATTGAGAATTTATTTCCGCTTAGATATAGGAGTTGGTTGTTTGCACAGATAATATATACAATTTCTGATGTTTTAATAAGAGTTTATATTGTCCTATTGTTTAACTTAGCACTGTTGATGATACCAGTCTTAATGTTAGTAGCTAATATCTTAGTCTCACTGTGATACTTTAAATGCAATTCTGATTTGGGAGGCTATTGTGAATAAGGCAACTTTTATGAGATTTGTATAGCATATTTTAATAGTTTTAGTGTATAGTATTGATTCATATTCTTGTTCCTACAAATATATTTCAATGTGTCTATAGATATTAACTAATAAAAAGAATTCAGGAATTTATATTAATTTTATTGTCTTAGTATATGCATATTTGATTGTGGATTTATTTTAAAGAATAATTATTAAATATATTGTGTTATAACCCAGCCATATACTGACATATTATTTGGAGGCACTTTGCTTTAGATATTATTAATATTTATCATCTTGATGTGATATATTTGTAGTAAATAGAAATTATTATAAAAAAGAGGAAAAAAAATAATATTTTGAAATTAATATTTTGAAAATATAATTGATTTTCATATTTCAAGATTAATATTAATATCTTGAAATATTATTAAAAATTAATTTTTAAAAAATTAATAAAAATATAAATTTTTCATATTTCAAAATTCATAAAAAATATAAATTTTTCATATTTCAAGATTAATTAAAAATATAAATTTTTCATATTTCAAAAGTTAATATTAATATTTTTTTTAAAAAAATATACATTTTTTTCCCTCTCTCTTATTGGTCAAAATTGTATTAGCGTTTTTATCTTATTAAGTACAACACTAAAATAATGATATCTTCAGCAAAAATTAATGCTAGCATTTCTGTACATGATGAAATTGTGCCCTCCCCAAGATCCTCTATCCTTGAAATGGTTCAGGCAAAAACTCTCAAATTAGAAGCCATGAACCACCTCATGACTAGACTTGATATTGGGGACGATGTCTCCATGTATATTAAGGGGTGTAAAGCTAAGGTCAAAGATTTAGTTAGAGATATGTGGTTTGAAGATGGTGAATTATACCAAATTTTACTGCAACTATAAATGCACGGAATATAGGGGGCATGATGAATTAATTTTCAAAACTTGGCCGATCCTAATGTATTTGAGCTGTGAGATGTCTAGCCAAATGGCAGGACAAGACAGACAATTAGGACGGCTAAGGGTTGAAAATGAATCATTATGAGAATTTGAAGAAGCCTTTATTCACAGAAAAGTAGAGGTTCTAGAAGCTAATAAAAAGGTTTCTGACTTAAATAAATATAATCAGAAATTAGTGGCTAAATTTAAAGCTTTAGAAGAAGAATATGAAAAATGCCAAAATAAAAATAAAAATTTAAAAGCTAGATATCGTGAGGCTGAAAAACGATATGAACAAGAAATAAATGAATTAAAAAGACAAATCAGCAGCAATTAGGAACCTTTAGGTAATAACACTAATGCTTAAATGTTTAACTCAATTAAGGACTGGGTCAGAAATGAGTTTCCAGATACCAGATGGGAGGATTGACAAAAGTACCCAAATTATAGCCCTAATTCAGGCCCAGAGATAACTTTTTCCCCTAGGCAATTACCTAACTCTGGAGGACAAGATGATTATTACGCCTCAGAGGAAGAGGGCAGTTACTATAGTGGGTCAGAAAAGGGGGCTAGCTTCTCAGAAAGCCCATATAAAAATACACGGGTAAGATTTCAGCATAGTAAAGACAGGACAGATGAAAGGCACCCTAACTCAAACAATAAGTTCCCAATGAAATCCAGTAATGTACTAAATAAAGTGTATGACACCCCTACAATAATTCAATTCCTAAAGAATGCAGTACGCCCAATTTCCAAAGGGGGGGCCACTTCCATAATTGACCACTTAGAGGCCTTTGAAAATGCTTTATCTATAATGAATGTTACAAGTGAGCAGTTAAAAATTGAATTTCTACCCTGGGTATTTAAAGGTAAATATCATAAATTATTTGCTTCACTAAATTATATGAATATTCATTCCTGGGATGAGACAAAGCGACAGTACAGAAAGGAATTCGGGTCACATTGCACTAAAACTGCAGCGAAAATAGCTGTATCTGGTTTAAAATGTAGTACAACTCAAAGCCCCATAGAATTCCTTTCTATACTGAAAAGTGAGTACAGTATGGCTGAAGATAATCCCATATTTGAATGCTCAGAATTTGTGAATTTATTTTTTGAAGCACTGCCCGCACCCATCAAAATTAATTTAGCTAGAGATTTTGATGAGAACTGCTCATTGGAATGGCTGATCAAAGAGAGTACAAAGTTATACTCTATTCAGCAGTCCGGTGAATAGGGGGATAAAAGGGAGAGAAAGCCCAATCCTAAAGTAGTGGCTGAAACTAGGGTGTCACCTAGCCCCCTCAATTTGGAGTCTAAAAAGAAAACCTATGCGGAGGTAGCCCGTGGAAACGGGCCATCTTAACAGAGGTTTAACTCTACCCCTCCCCCAAAATGAGCTGAGGGGCAGAGAGACTATACCCAAAGTGGGGGACATACCCAAATAAATAATTACTCCCAAAAAGAATACCCACAAAATAATTGGTGTCCCCGCAAAGGTAGATACAATAAGTGGCGAAGATATTCTCAGGGTAACCAGACACCCCAAGAAAATAGTGCTCACCAAAATACTAACGCTGAACAAGTTGAACCCCATGGACAACCACACCAGGATAGAAACAGCGGCACTGATTCTGAGGGGACCCAAGGGCCCAGGAATCACTACAATGGGGCATCAAGGGATAGGCCATGGGGTAGAAGTAACTTGTACGATCAAGTAGATCAACTTAGTACCCAGCTAATTCAGTTGAGTGAATAATTCGCTAATATGAGTCAAGCATTTACGGCTCAGCAACCGAACAATACTTTTTTAGGGGTACAGCCAGTGGCCAGCAGTGGGCCACAGGCACAGTCATAAATAATGCAGTATCACCTGAAAGGGAGGGGAGAGAAAAAGAAAATAAAATGATAAATGTCAATTTATAAATGTCAATAATGGTAATAATCATATTCTCTCCCCACAGACCGGAAACTGCAATTTAGCTGTGATGACGAGCAACCTCGGCCAGAAAGCATTAAAGGGACAGTCAAGTCCAAAAAAAACTTTCATGTTTCAAATAGGGCATGTAATTTTAAACAACTTTCCAATTTACTTTTATCAACAATTTTGCTTTGTTCTTTTGGTATTCTTAGTTGAAAGCTAGGCCTAGGAAGGCTCATATGATAATTTCTAAGCCCCTGAAGGCCGCCTCTAATCACATGCTTTGTATTTGCTTTTCACAGCAGGGGAGAGCTAGTTCAGGTAAACCCTATAGATAACATTGTGAGCATGCCCGTGGATTGTGGCAGACACTGCACTAATTGGCTAAAATGAAAGTCAATAGATAATAAATAAAATGTCATGTGATTAGGGGTTTGTCAGAAGATGCTTATATACAAGCTAATCACAGAGCTAAAAAGTGTATTATTATAACTGTGTTGGTTTTGCAAAACTGGGGAATGGGTAATAAAGGGATGATCTATCTTTTAAAACAACAAAAATTCTGGTGTTGACTGTCCCTTTAACCTTCCTTTGCAGCGTTCTCTTAACCTTGTTTCCACAGATGCAGTACACAAGAACCCAGTCAACCCTGTCATAGAGGGAACCGGTAAGAGTGAAGTCTCTTCTGCATCAGGTAATGCGTCGGATTCAGGTAACACGTGGTGAAGCCCACAAGTGTGCAATCATGCCAATTTTATGTGTGAAATGGTAGAAACTGCAGGGAGATATTATGTATTAGCTGAGCTGCAGGATTCAGTCTCCAACCCTATCATGGGATTAATTGATACTGGGTCTCAGGCAACTATTTTATCCCACAGGTACTACACACAGCTAAATGAGCTAACACCCCACAAACCTAAAATAAAAGAATTTGATGGTTCACTAATAGGTGTTGGGGGCGACTCTCTAAAAGTCCATGGTATGGCATGGTTAAAATTTAAACTGGGGAACAGGGTCATAAGACACCCTGACATTGTAGTGGATCTGCCACCTTATCGTTTAATTATTGGTAGTGATCTCCTGAAGCGATTAAGCACCATAATTGATTGCATAAATAATGTAATTTGGTCAAAAGTCAAAAGGCCTATTAATTATGAGAAATCTGGTACATCTCGCCCCGACATAACTGTCACGTGGTGGAAGAGAAACCAGATGCTGTGGAGATTCATTTCAGGAATAATGCTGTACCTGAAATCACTATTTTACAAATAGATGATCAGACTCCTTTAAGTGGCTCTGATGGTAATACTTTTAAAATTTTGCCTGGAAAGATAGCGAATATTTCCTTAGACGGCGATGTATTAATCATATCGCTCCACAAGGGGGATGCTAAAACCCCTAAAGGGGAAAGCCACGCTCAATACCTCGCAGGGATTGAGAGAGTTAAAGAGGATCTATTTATCCCTATACAAGTGCATGACCTTGGTACAACAAAGTATGCCAAATTGAACTTAAAACAGGAAGCTAGCTATATAAGTGAAGGCGTATTAGCGCAGATAGCTGAACCTAAAGTGATTAAATATCTTTCTCCCCAAGACCACTGTGTCCACAGCCTGGATGACAGGTTTGAAAGCTATAACATCACAGCTAAGTGCTTATTATCTGTCTCTATAGGTAATAACTCAGTGAAACACCTGTTTTAGTTCTAAATACTCCCCATACATTGATATGCCATACAAATAGATTTGATTAACTCTTGCCTCTGGAGCAGGTTAAAGGAGGACCCTGAAGTATTTCAGGATGAAAGTGCAGCCCTGAAATCAAACCAGCAATTGCCATATGCTGTGAATATGCAGGTGTCTAACGATGTTATAATTCCTGCTGGGACAGGTAAAGAGAGGTCAGAAATTAAAAACTTCTGAAACATTAATTTACCTCTCCCATAGAATACAAAATCTTGGTATAACAATGGCCTATACTCCTATGGTAAATATTGGAACTATTCCAATACATGTTATTGTACATAACATGACCCCACAGGATATAATCTTCTCCAAGGGAACTACCATAGGATATGCACTGGAATCAAATTATTACACTTTTGGATTCCAGAATAATATGATTGGGCTAATACCTGAAGGATATTTAACTGAAGAATAAGTAATAGAACGATCCTTTGCATCTATGCCAGAGGGTCTATTTACAGTTTAGTCTATTTATCCCTTCAGCTCAGAGGAAGGCATCTGTAAAATTGAAGAATCCTCTCTAGTATTTGATCAGGCAATCAAACAGCAAGAATACCCCAGTACCCAGACTCATGGGGGCAATGTAAATTATAATCAAGGGGATCTCACCTCTAGATTGGAAGAAGCCTATGAAATAGGACAGCCTGAAATCTTTCCAGGATTTCAGCAAATAGTCGAAGAGCAAATATCTTTAGCCAATGGCTGTTCCAGTGATGATGAACGCCAACAGCTGCGAGAACTCCTGATGGAGTACAAGGATATTTTTGCTGGGGATTCTTATGACTGTGGGACTACAGACTTGCACATTGCAAGAATACAAACAGATCCCAATGCACCACCTGTCTTTATTAAACAAGACAGACTTCCTTTAGCCTCATATGATTATCTTGCAGAATTCATAAGGAACTTGGAAGAAAGAGGTATTATCAGACAGGTGCACAGCTCTTATAATAATCCTATTCTAGGTGTTCTTAAGCCCAATGGACAATGGCATTTGTGTGCTGACTTAAGACAGCTAAACAAATGAGTATACATGTCTGGCTGGCCTGTGCCATATATTGATCAGTGCCTAGCACAGATGCAGGGATCCAAAATATTCACTGCCATTGATTGTGCACAGGGATATTGGACCAAAAAGGTACATGAGGAGGACCAGTATAAGCTGACATTCTCATTCCAAAAGGTCCAGTATGCATTTCAGAGACTTCCTTTTGGATACATAAATTCTGGGCATGAATTTGCTGTATTCATGCCTAAGGCTATGCCTGATGCACTGGAAAGGGGGACCTTATCTTATGTTGATGATGTTTTAATCCAAAGCACAGACTTTGAAAAGCACATCACAGAGCTTAAACACGTCCTCAGCCAATTTAAAAGGGCAGGTGTCAAATTATCCCTACAAAAAGCTCAATGGTGCCGCACTCGTGTAAACTTCTTGGGACATGAAGTTACTTCTGAAGGGCTAAATTCTCAGAAGAAAAAGGTGGAAGCTATAGTAAATTCTAAAAACCCAACTAACTTAAAGGAATTGAGATCATTCCTGGGTATGACAAATTATTCTCGCAAATTCATTGATAATTATGCAGAATTAGCTAAACCACTACTACTTCTTCTAAAGAAGGATGTGAAATGGCACTGGAGTGAGACTCAAGAGACAGCCATCAGAGAGCTGAAGAGAAAACTCACTCAAGCACATTGCTTAGTGTACCCTGAAGGTGGTAAACCTTTCTTCTTAGACAGGTTACACAGATATAAACATGAGTGCTGTTTTATACCAAAAGCATGATAATTTAAGCAAAGCCATTGTTTATGCGAGCAAAACTCTATCCCCAGTAGAAATAAAATTTAGTTATTGCGAAAAAGCCCTCTTATCCACTGTATGGGCTCTTCAAAATTTCCGCAGCTATATACAGGGCGAGAAAATTATTGTAGAAACGGCCCACCAGCCTTTGCTATATTTGCAAAGTGAGAGAATAAGAGATGGGAATTTGTCTAATAACCGCATAACAGCATGGACTCTTTACTTACAAGGTTGGCCCTTAGATATTTGCTACAAGCAGAATAAAAAGAATCCAGTCGCACAGGGGCTTGCTGAGCTCCACGACTGTACTGCTAGAGATCCTGGGGAAGAATTATCAGAAGATGATTTCCTGGAGGAACAATTGCTTTCCCCATATAAAATGTACAATGAGGACCATTGTCAAACATTACCTTGGGTATATGTTGATGGCTGTTCTTACCATGCCACTATTGATAATGAGCGCAGATTAGTCGCTGGCATTGGTATAACTTGGGCAAATGGATTCCCAAATATATCTATAGGTTTCCACATTGGGCCAAGATCCAGTCAAGTTGCAGAACTCACTGCTGTTCTAAAAAAACATTGAAATGGCTATTGAACACGGTATTCATGAATTTGTGATCATAACTGACTCAAATAATGTGAGTGCCAGCTTTGTTGAACACCTGCCAACTTGGAAAAGAAATGGCATGCAGAAAAGTAACCACAAACCAGTCAAGCATGGCAAGTTGTTCTGCGAGATTGATAATCTGGTGGTATCCAATGATTTAACCATACACTGGAAAAAGACCAAGGGTCATTCCAGGGTTCTAGGTCCTGATAAGGAAGGCAATGTCCTTGCGGATTCATTAGCCAAACAAGGAGCCATAACTGGAGAACTCCTTAATATTGACCACTTACTGGGTGCAATTCAGGTAGAAGCCATTACCAGAAACCAGGCTAAACAACAGAATGAGCCTAACCTGGTGAAATGGAGTCAAGATTCTCCTAGTGAGGACCTGATCACTAGTCAAAAAGAAGACCCCAATGTAGGCATCTTCTATAATCACATAGAAGATCTTGAAAGCAACCCCATCTCAAAAGATGATTGTATTGGCAAAGAAGATCTTAATGAAATCCAGAACACAATTCAAGTTACAGGATGGTTTGTTAATTAGAACCTCCAAAACTGGCATCCAGCAATGGGTAGTACCCACCAAGTTCAGAGGTCTAATGCTTCAACATGCCCATGATGCTCCCACATCTGGTCATCATGGTGCATGAACTCACTTATGAAATATTGCGTGATTATGCCTTTTGGCCACACATGTTGAGAGATGTTCAAACCTACTGTCAATGGTGTTTAATCTGTCCACAGTTCCAACCCACTGCGCCAACGCATAGAGCGCCATTGCAAAAAAGGGGGAATGGTAATGCCATGGTCAGATATACAAATTGATTTTATTGGTCCAGTAACTAGGTCATCAAGAGGTAACAAATACATGTTAACAGTGACCTGCCTGTTCACTAAATGGGTAGTGTGCATCAGTGCACCTAACAATAGTGCTGAAACATGCAGAGCATTATTCATCAACAACGTGTTTTCCAGATTTGGTTTGCCCCAAAAAATCAAATCAGATCTGGGAACCCACTTCACTAGTGAAGTGATAACCAAAATGTGGAAAATAGTAGGGGTAAAAAGAAAGCTCCATATTGCTTATAGAGCTGAATCAAGTGGTGGAGTAGAGCGTTACAACCAGTCCATTGTTAAAATCCTCAAAATGTTTGTGAGTGAAATGGGTAAAGACTGGTATGTAAAACTACCTCTAGTCTTAATGGCATTAAGAGCAACTCCAAATAGTTCTACCAAGATGTCACCTTTTGAACTGATGACTGGTAGAAGAATGGTTCTACCTCAACATCTACTGTACTGTACATCAGTCCAAAATTTGATAAACGCTGCCAATACACATCAATATGTGGAGAACCTAAGAAAGCACCTGCAATATGCATTTGCTCAAAGGAACTTAGAGAAATCCACAACTGCCACTCTTTATAACTTTGGAAGAGATCAGGTTAGGGAGAAGACATTTCTTCCATCA
Source organism: Bombina bombina (assembly GCF_027579735.1). Lineage (NCBI taxonomy): Eukaryota > Metazoa > Chordata > Amphibia > Anura > Bombinatoridae > Bombina > Bombina bombina. The sequence continues at coordinate 602,840,164 of NC_069503.1, read as the reverse complement.
TGGAAAGGTCCTTTTGTCATTACTGACAAATTATCTCCAGTGGCCTATAAAATAAAGATCCCCAAAAATGAAAGTTTCATAGATAAATGAGTCCATATCAATCAGCTGCGAGCATGCCCTCCTAGGTCCCAACTACAAGTCACAGAGGGAGAATGAAGTGTCATATCCCCAAATGCACTAAAGACATACTGTAGTTTAAATATGCCTAGCTGATAAGCATGAAGGCTCAAAAATGACGGACTCTCTACATAGAAGACTGTCTATGATGCGTACGGTCAACATCCTCACCAAATACCATTGACTTTAAGCCAATTTAAATACATGTGTCCTACATCTATTTAAAATTGGAAGGGGGATTTATGTCAAGGTATATGTAAAGATTAATATATATATTTTATTATATATTTGGCTAATCAGTACCAAATGATTCATTCATTCATTCATTCATTCATAAAACATTGAATACTTTGACTGACCAAATTCAATCGTCCCCCACTGCTGTGATCACACAGAATAGGTCACAATGTAATTTAAAAAAAGGGAATGTTGTAAAAGTGATTTTGAGAAAGAGCAGAGTTTTATAGCTTAAATTAAAAGATAACATAGCTTTTGAAGCTCACAGCCCTGTAGGGGGTAACAAACAAATTAGCAAACAGGGAATGGATGGAGACGATATTCTGAGCATAAGATAGATAAGCAGGTAAAATTCTATACTACATAGTGATTAGCATAGACTTGTTTAATTACCCCTGCTGTGTAGGGAGACAATGAAAATTTGACCAGCTAAAAACACATGTTTTAGATTATACTCTTAAACCCATTGACTTAAAGATAAAAACATTTTTTTTATTCTCTCTGTTTTCCAGAAATCTAATGAAAATTATAGGAACAATTGATGTAATGGGATATCTGGATGAATATCTCTATAATAAATGTATAAATGCTGGGTTTCATATGGATATTTGTGGACCTAAAAAGCAATGATTAATAACACTATCATTTTTATTTCAGATCTGCATAGACAAGATTCATGCATTCAGGATTTATTAGAAATATGAAATATATTATATTCATGTTGGGATACAGTGTAGTACTGAATATAAAACATGCTGTATTTGTATGAATATATATATATCAGGATTTTAAATGCTATTAATTTTGGAATAGTTAGCAATATAAATTACTTTAATGTAATATGATATTAAAAAGAATTTGATGTTTCATATTAAAATAATCAAGAAATTGACATGATGCTACCCTGTCTGGAATTTAGGTTGTAAGTATTGATGCAAATGTTATGGTCTGATAAATGATCACTTTATAAAAATGTATTAAATTGTTAAAAATGTTAGAAATGGTTAAATGTATTGCTGTGTTGTTTGTCATGCTGCCCCCCGATGGCCAGAATCCAGTATAACAGTCAAAAGACTTAACAGTTAAAAGATGCGTTTCCATAGTAACCATGCCAAGCCTAGGGCCAATCCGATAAGACTTCCCAGGTGACCAATGGGATGATCAGTTTCCGTAGGGCCACTCACATGGTTTCATAAATGAGTGAAAACATATATAAGTAAGGCAAGAGAGGGAAAAAGACACAGGCTGCTGACTTTGAGTGATAACTGACTGCTGGGCATTTGAAATACAATCATTCTAAGCAAGCTGACTGCCTTTTCTCATTGATTGCAAAAATTTACTTATCTGTCTTCTGAGATGAAACAAGGAGTTTTTGGTAACTGAATTATCGATTTTGGTCATTTTGGGTAAAGTATTATTATAAAAATTTTTTGCAAGTACAGGTAATATTTTAAAATAAGATATATGCATAGTCACTACAGTTAAATTACAACTGATAGATTAAAGAGAGCAGTTTGTATTTTAACTTGTATTTCATAGCCTGTGTATTGTTAAACAAATCCTTGATGCTATGTAATTTAACCTGGCAAACATATAAATACATATATCTTAGAATTTGTCTTAACTGTAGGTAATTAAGAATTTATTTCCGCTTAGATATAGGAGTTGGTTGTTTGCACAGATAATATATACAATTTCTGATGTTTTAATAAGAGTTTATATTGTCCTATTGTTTAACTTAGCACTGTTGATGGTACCAGTCTTAATGTTAGTAGCTAATATCTTAGTCTCACTGTGATACTTTAAATGCAATTCTGATTTGGGAGGCTATTGTGAATAAGGCAACTTTTATGAGATTTGTATAGCATATTTTAATAGTTTTAGTGTATAGTATTGATTCATATTCTTGTTCCTACAAATATATTTCAATGTGTCTATAGATATTAACTAATAAAAAGAATTCAGGAATTTATATTAATTTTATTGTCTTAGTATATGCGTATTTGATTGTAGATTTTTTTTAAAGAATAATTATTAAATATATTGTGTTATAACTGGGCCATATACTGACAGAGTGTATGTAATTCATAATCTCAATTACTGTACTGTAGTTCAAAGAGGAGGTGTAAGGCTGTTTCATGATCTAGCAATGGCTAGTTTGACTGCCATTAACAAATAAGGACAAAAATATCTCCGGTGTTTGGGTAGTAACTGGATACTAATATGTAATAAAGCAGCTAAGAGATTTTTGGGGAGCTCGATTTGAAATTTAGATTGGATATTAGAACTAGAACCCCAATGGTGGTCCATCATTTGGGACAGGACCACCAAATATGCAGAGTTTCCCCACCTCCCCACATACCCTTCATCAAAGAGGTGACATACAGTTATTCATCTTGAACAGCTTAAGGGGGACAAGGTACCAATTTGCTAAAATTGTATAATGTGTTTCCTACAGAGTAGCACAATGATGAACTCTTTGAGTAATACTAATATCCCACTGGCAAATATGTGAATGTATAGTTAAATGCAGAATACTTACCCAGGCCAGCAGTGGGCTAGATTTATCTGTTGGTTTGGCTTCTTCCATCATGGAGTAAGGCAAAGATAGATGTCTATAAAGTTTCCCACAAAAAACTGAAGAGGAACCGCTGTTCATTAAAAGTAGATAAATTTTATTTCAACAAGAATAAAAATGGGAAAGCATCCCAATCAGGCGGACTGAAATGGCTAACATGTTTCGGCCATGGTGGCCGTAATCATAGCATAAAGGTCTAGTTACAAACATGTGCTTTAAAACAACAGTGAAAACACCTGATTGGTTAAAAAACAAAGGAATTAAATAAAAAACACACCCATATGAAACAGACTGGTACTTTTAACCCTTTGCCTACAAACTCACACCTGAAGGGCCATCTAAGAATATTAAACACATAGATGGAATTACTATAAAGATGTGATTGCCTAAAAAGCCAACAAAACATTTCTTTAGCTCTAAAATGACAAGCTCACTACATAAATAGTATAGGCACTGTATACATGCTTAAAGAGGTAGATATCTGTATACTTATTTATTATTATTGACATCATGACACTTTAACCTCTATAAAACTATTGTTTAAGGACAACCTAGAAACATATATGTCAATTAACAGTACCTTACATACTAAACCTAATGGTAAACCATAATATCTAAATGGAATATATAGATTAGAATATCAATATTAATATCATAGAGATCAGAACATTAACATTAATATCATCAATGCTAATGTTTTGCCATAAGATGGAGACAGACATTTGATTAGATTTAAAAAATGAATGAAAAACATTAATGACATTAATAATTAATTAATGGGATGATCATTCCCAAAAATTAATGAGATCATATCTTGAATTCAAACCGTGAGGTGTCATGGTCTTAAGGTGAAATATCCAAAACACCTCACGTTTAGCCAAAATACTGTCAATGTCCCCTCCTCTCTTTGGGGGGGACCACCTTCTCAATGGCAACCCACATAAAGGTATTCAGTTTACCTTGGTGTACTGTAGCAAAATATTGTACCAATAAGGAGGTGGATCTCCCTCTTTCCATAGAGGAAATGTGCTCCCTAATACGTGCATTCACATCCCTGGTCGTGAGACCAGTGTACTGTAAATTACACTTAATGCAGGTTATCAAATAGATGACACCTGTGTGGGTGCAATTCATACAGCTCTTGATGTCAAAGGACTTGCCCGTGACCACTGAAGAGAAAGTGTCTGTTACTTGAACATAATCACAAGGCCGGCACTTATAGTGCCCGCACTTAAACATTCCTAAATGGGAAAGCCAGTAGCTCTGAGGTCTATCCACCTGTTTTAACTGAGTGGGTGATAGAATGTTACCCAGGGTACGACTTTTCTTATAGCTACATCTAATCCCATTTTTAACTGTATCCTTAAGCTGGTCATCTGCCGCCAGCAGAGGAAAATGTCTTTTGATGATACTACAAATTTTAGGGAATTGATCGCTATAAGTGGTTACAAAATTAACACCTTGGAATTTCGATAGTGTCTCACTAGGAATTTTGTCCTCCAAAAGTGAAACCCTAGGTAACATCTGAACTTTCTTCCTGGCTTCATTTATGTGACTACTGTTGTACTTACGCTCTTTAAGTCTCTGGGCTAGAATACCTGCCTCTCTTTGATAATCTGTCTCCCTGCTGCAATTTCTCTTAATACGAGAGAACTGACCCTTAGCCACCGCATAAGAAGTACTCTTAGGGTGGCAGCTATTAGCATGCAGTAGCAAATTGCCCGAAATTGGCTTGCGGTATACCTTAGTTTGTATACAGCCATTTTTGTCCCCTTCCAGGCTCAAATCAAGGAATGTGATGATATGGGGATCAAATTCAAATGTGAATTTCAGTTCACAATCATTGTCATTGAGATAATCAACATATTCCTTGATGAGTTCCAAAGGTCCTGACCAGATAATCAACAGATCATCTATAAAACGCTTAAAAAAGCGTATATACCTCTTGAAGGGGTTGCCATCTCCATAGATGCGGCACAGCTCCCACCAGCCAAGATAGAGATTGGCGTAGGAGGGGGCAAACTTGGCCCCCATAGCTGTGCCGCATCTCTGGAGATAGCAAACCCCCTCAAAGGAGATAAAATTGTGTGTTAAAAGAAATTCCAGGACCCGAAGGAAGTATGCCTGAAACTCCAAAGTATATTGAGTTGAATTAGCAAGATGAAATTTGACAGCCTCAATCCCCTTGGAGTGTGGTATGGATGAATACAAAGAAACAGCATCAATCGTTACCCAGCAAAACGATGTTTCCCACTCCACTCTGCCAAGGAGATTGAGGATGTGTTTGGAGTCTCTGGTATAAGATAGCAAATTCGCCACTAATGGCTGCAACAAAGCATCAAGCCATTGGGATAGGTGTTCCAGTAAGGAATCAATCCCCTTGATGTTGTGCAATGACTTATGGACCTTAGGAAGATGGTGGAACAAGGGCATCCTGGGAAAAGACACTTCCAAGTATCGAGCTGTATCAATATCAATATGCCCTTGTTCCAAACCATCGTCCAAAATGTCCTTTACCTCTTTCATGAATTTATTGGTAGGATTTTGTGTAAGTTCCTCATAATCATGTGTGTTCTTCAACTGGCGTAGGGCCTCTGAGACATAATCTAGGCGGTTCATTACCACCACTGTACCGCCCTTATCTGCAGGGCGTATTACAATTGAATCGTTTTCCTGCAGAGTTTTTAAAGCATCATTTTGTTGTTTGTTAAGATTATGTCTTATAGGCACCACATTTTCTTGTAGAGTAACCAAATCCTTCTCAACTCTATCATAGAAAGTTTCTATGATTGTCCCTCTATGTTGTATAGGATAAAACCTGGATTTCTCACGAAATCTGTTACCACTATTGACCATGCCAACAGTAGAGGAACCGGCATTTTCTAATTCCTGCAAATTAAGGAGATCACAATTTTCCTCAAATGTGTTAAATTCGGCAGATAACAGGGGTCTCTCAGGGTGTACTGTGTGGTTATGCTCACCTCTACTAGAAAAATATATAAAGTTTCCCACCATTACACTATTTACTCTCCAAGAGTGCTAATGGATTTGGGGTCAAACTAATCAAGATACTTTTGAGACAAATTAAAAAATTAGAAGAGTAGGTGGTGGAGAATCTGCATAGAGTCTATCTAAAGGAAACTAGACCCGGGAAAAATAAATGTGAAAATAGAAAAAATATCTATAAAGGCACAAATTTAGAAAGGGTCTGGTGAGAGATTTAAAAAAAACAAGACAAAAAGAAAACATGCTACCATGGATAACACATAAAATAGAAGTTAAAATTAACCTACAACTGTGCTAATTGACAAACTATTTGAAACAATTGGTAATAATACGAACAAAGTAAGTGTGACATGCATTCAAGGAAATAATGACATAGAATTAGTATCAAGGTGAACAATCTGTAAATATAAGTAAGCATGAACAAAGATACATATTCATTGTTTCCAGGCCTTCATGTTAGGAAACAGGAGAAGGCATTTTTCTAGATGCTTTCAACGTCGGGTTTACAGTGTTTTGGGAATACAAGTCTGCAACTTTTAGTCCCCAGGAAGCCAATAAAGATACTCCCTGTGAAAGGGACATAATGACATGGATCTGATTATCTTTGGTGACCAAAAGCTTTACTGGGACACCCCATCTATATTTTATATTGAAAGATTGCAAAACAGTAGTTACAGGACAGTATAGATTTCACTGTTGTAAAGTATGAGTAGATAAGTCCGGAAATAACTTTATTCCAGCATAGTATTCTGTAAAGGTTGGTTTCTTAAACACAGCTTGTAGAAGTTGTTTTTGTTTTCAAAGCAAAACTGTGTAAACAGGCTACAATATATTTTGTTTTTTCTGAAGCAGCAGCATTTGGTCTAAGTGCTCTTGGTGCTCTCTTGATAATATGTTCAGGATTATCAAAATGGCAATATAGTTTCCTAAAAAATATTGCAATTAGTAGCCAAAATTGATTTGGGGACCCCCCAGAAATGTATATTATTTCTCCAGGATCTTTCCTCCAAGTCAGCTAGCTTGGAGTTCCATTTGACTGAATTCATCTGCCAAGCACTGTAAATAGCAGATACGATTAGTGTGGTCCAATGCTTGTGCTCAAGAGCATCAACTCTTTTGCCAATCTTAGAAATGTCTCATAATTAAGCAGAATTACACTGTATAACTTGTATGAGTGATTCAGTCTGCACCACAAACTTCTTTTTCAGAGTATCCCTGGTGATAAAGTGTTGAGAGCGAGAGCAGGAATGATGATTGAGATTTATTGTCTGGAGAATCAGGTTCACTAGGGCCCCTTTCAACATCAAATTCAGAGTCACTTATAGGTTGGGAGAAATAATCCATCATAGTTTTCTTTATTGTGCTGGGTGTTTTAGTTTTTTTATGAGAGGTATGATGGATATTTCCTTTTTAGAGGGCCAAAATAAGGTTTATAGACACCAGACTGTAGAATACCAGGTAAAGAGAGAGAGCTTAAATAACAACCCCTGTTGTAAAACAGGATAATATCGGTAAAAAAGCGTTACTTAAAGCTTGAATCCGGTTTGTGCTTTACATGCCGTCTACATCAAAAAATTTGCTGAAGACATCTTAGGTAACAATCTACAGGTAAAGCAGGTAAAATATATGATTTAAAGGGTCAGGGGAGAGAACATAATGAATCCAAGCAAAGGAGATGAAATATAAAGTCTCTGTAGATGTAGTATAACTAAAGTACTATAGTAGTTAGATTATTGTAAAGTTAGGCAACCCTCAGGGGAAGTTGCTCCTTCTGAGCAATGTAAAGAAAAGGGAAAATGGGGTATGATTCGCACAGACAAGCTGAAAGGAGGATGGACTATGTTCCAGATGAGAGTGTAAAAAGATCTATCTCAGTACTAAGGGCCTAATATTCAACAGCTCGCCGGCATGGAGAGAAATTTTAGACTTCATATTGTAATTTAGGAGTATCTCCTTCACATGAAGAACCCTGCATAGTGAGATAAATTTCTTTCAAACTAAAATTTGTGTTTCTAACAATTTTTTAGGGGCCTCTCCGTACTGACGAGACATCTTGGATCATCTAACATGAACGGCAAGCTTTTGAATATCAGTCCCTAAGTCTCAAATATGTGAAGAGTCACTGCAAAGCAGGTATGTTTACTTTCCAGTACTGACCCTGCACAAGTCACAGTTTTATAAAATAAGTTTGAAGAGCAAGTTCAGACTAAGAGTGTGACAGTCTCGCTAGTAATATAGTGTCCAACAGGTACTATAGGAAGATTACTGATAGCTGTGTTAATGCTGGGCAAGAAATCTAATTTTGTTGCTAAGCAGCCAGTGGGAAAGTCCTTCTACCTATATGGTGAGGGTTAGTAGTAGGGCTTCTCCTGGGGGGCCTTCAATTATAAAAAATAGACCATTTGGCAGCAAGCTAGTAGATCACACAGCTAAATTTCAGTACTTTGTAGTGTCCGTTGCACCGGCCTCTGGGCCTCACGCAAAGGAGCAGTCGCATCAGCGGCTGGAGCACCAGCTGAAGCAGCATGGTGTAACAGTGTCTGACAGCCAACTCAGGTGGTAGATATAATCAGAACATCTTAATTCATATAGGTAAAATATCACTTTTTTTATTTTTGATTTTGTTAGCAGAGCTCATCCACAACACATCACGCACATGACTTCAGCTAGATCTGCCCCCTCGACAGTTATATTCTAATAACACATTTAGTGCAGTATGATCCTAATATTAGAATTAAACACATTCAGTACAGTGGGAACTTTAACATAATGCAAAAAAAAATCTGATAAATTAATTTCTTTCATGGTGTTAAGAGTCCATGATCCATTACTCCATTACTCTTCCCTACCACTAGGAGGAAGCAGAGATTCCCAAACGCCAAGAACTAAATAAAAGCCCTCCCACCTCACCAGTACCTCACTCTAACGTATAGCCAAGCACAAATCGGAAGGAAAACTAATAAAAGCCAATAAAATAGGAGTAGGGAAAAAAAAAAACCCAGAAAAAACAGGATGGGGTCTCATGGACTCTTACCACTGTGAAAAATTAATTTATCAGGTAAGCATAAATTAGGTTTTCTTTCATACAGGTGGTGAGAGTCCAAGATCCATTTCTCCTGGGAACTAATGCCCAATCTGGGAATCTTTGCCTCCTCCTAGTGGTAGAGAAGAGTAATTCCCAGGAGTAATGGATCATGGACTCCCATCATCTGTATCAAAGAAAACAGGCTTAATTCTAGGCCAGGCTAGGACTAAACCATGAATGTCACAAAGATTAGCAATCTTCTTGTGGAATATAACTAAAAAGGACAGAAAACCAACCCTTCAAAAGAACTGATGGATAAACCCTTATCCAAACCATCCTTTGAATAATATCAAGGAATCTGTGAATTCAAAAAAGAATGCCAAAAAACAAACAAACAAACAAACACCAATAAATAAAGGCCTTCCAGACCTTTGAATAGCATTGCCCCTAGTCATTAAAAGCCTTTATAAGAATCTCTATAACGGAACAAATAAGGGTTTCTGATTTTATCTTCATGCCAGGTTTGGATACAAAAGAAGCAGCCAAGGAGAGAAACTTGACAACAGAACCAGATCTGCATATCAAAAGCTACAAGAACAAGCTGGAGCAAACTGGAGCAAAACAGAATCACCCGTCTTTTTTTGCCATATATTGGCAATCACCATGGAAAAAAAGATCAGACCATCTACAAACACAGTTCAAAGATCCATGGGTCTTACACAGTACCTAGGAAAATTGAGATTCAACTGGGAAGCCATGAAAACCATATAAAGAAGACCACTCATCCAGGTGGAAGAACTGAAGCCTCAGAAAAAACTGTTTTCTGATTAAACAGTCATCAAACATCAATAAACTTCTGCACAGGAAAGAAATAGAGATGCTATCCTCATAATTTCCCTCCTGATGATTGACATAAGCTACAGTTGTAACAGTCTAATCTGAAACAAAGAAAAAAAAATCCCTTTTAATAGAGACCAACTCTGAAAGGCCTTGATGTTTAAAATCTTCAACAGGTAACCTCTCATCCTAAGAAAACCAAACTCCTTATTGCCTTCTAAGACCCAAAGACAGATCTCCAATCCTGAAAAAAACTTGCGTCTGTAGAGATTACAGACAAAAGAATCATCCTGCATAAAGACCTAATGGGGCCAATTTATTAACAGTCTGTCCAACATGATCCACTCAGAGGATTATGTCCGACAGACATCGCTGAATACCGACAGCATACGCTGTCTGCATTTAACATTGCCGCTAGCAGGGGGTGTCAATCAGCCCGATCATATAGGATCGGGCGGATTGATGTCCGCAGCCTGGAGGCAGAGGATTAGTTAAGGAGCAGTGGTATTAAGACCGCTGCTTCTTAACTGCTGTTTCCGGCAAGCCTGAAGGCTCGCACAGAAACATGGGGATCAGGGGTCATTCGGCCCTTGATAATTCGGCCCCAATATCTCATCTACCAAGACAGAAACAGACTTGTTCTGGAATGTAAAGGAGTCCTCAGAGACAACTGAGAAAGGACCCTGTATCATTGGGAAAAGATTTGTTTCGAATTTAGTTCCTTCCTGCCCTATAAGCGATATGCTTGTCTTCAAAATGTTTGTCTCCCTCACAGGACAAACAAAATTTGTATAAACTGAAAAAGAATAGTATTTTTTTTAAGGGATGGGCTGAAAAGGATAATGTGTCTACTTTTATATAACAAAATACTAATATTAATGTTATTAATATTATATTACTAACAATACAAAAGTCAAACCCATATTACACTGATAAAAATAGAATTTAGAACAGGTCCAAAAATTGAAACAAATATCTTTAAGCACCTTAAAATACATTATGTGAAAAAGTATTAGAAGAATTGTTTAATACGTTAAATCCATTAAAAATGTTTAGAATATCTAAATCTACAAGAAAAGAGAGGAAATAAGGATCAATTAGAACTCTCTAAAAAACTTTATTACAAAATTATCTTTATTTATACTTATTTACACAGTCGATGGAATTTAGCAGTTATATTTTAGTTAAAGATATATATATACTTTCATCAATTGTTTTTAAGGAAGCAGTTGAGGTTAAAATTTAAATTCAATCCTTTTGGATAGAGTGTCTGTAATTCAAATATCCATCTTGTCTCCACTTTTAGGAAATTGTTGGTTTGGTTGCCCCCCCCCCACCCCCTTTTTACCTTATTAGTTTTGATATTGCTACAAAATGGAAACATTTTAAATTGCTATTATTACACTTTTTAAAATGTTTAGGGACGGGTAGTTCTAAATCTCTTTCCTCTTTGGCGTTCTCTATCGACAGATTATGCTCTCTGATGCTTTCTCTTATTGTTCGGTCTCTTCTTTGTATTGTATTCCACATTTCTTGCATTTCATAAGATAACATTCTTGTCCATACACCTAATTGTATCATTTATCCTATATTCTTTACCAGTGCGGATTTAAATACAGTTGTGCTATCAGTGTGTCTGCAAGCTTTGCACATTTTGCAGGGATAGAAAACTCTTAGTTAATCTTCCAGCATATTCTTTCCTGTTCTATTTCTACTTTTCTTCATGGTAGGTTCTAAAACACTTTTTAAATTAGGTTGAATATATATCTTTCTGGTAATGTGCTTTATAAGACTAGTCCTCAGTGAGATAAAAGCTTTTAAGCTCATATCTTCAAAAAATATCATTTCTTTTCTTTGGGAAAAGATACAATGCTGAAGAGGACTCATATGGAAGCGAGCAAATGGAATAGCAACCAAGGCCAAAAACATTAGATCTGACACCTCCATGCAAAGTTCGACTGAAATAAAAAAAAACATACTGAAGGTCCTAACAGGCAAACCCTGCCTTCAACAGTCTTTGATCTGGCAACGAAATTCTCATAGAAACAATCTATAAAACCCCCAGAAAAATAGCTTTTATCTGAGGAACCATTAAACTGCTTGGAAAAACATAATTTATGTAAGAATTTACCTGATAAATTCATTTCTTTCATATTGGCAAGAGTCCATGAGCTAGTGACGTATGGGATATACATCCCTACCAGGAGGGGCAAAGTTTCCCATACTTCAAAATGCCTAATAATACACCCCCCACCACACCCACAACTCAGTTTAACGAATAGCCAAGAAGTGGGGTGATAAGAAAGGAGCGAAAGCATCAACAAGGAATTGGAATAATTGTGCTTTATTCAAAAAAATCATAACCACCATAAAAAGGGTGGGTCTCATAGACTCTTGCCAATATGAAAGAAATGAATTTATCAGGTAAATTCTTACATAAATTATGTTTTCTTTCATGTAATTGGCAAGAGTCTATGAGCTAGTGACGTATGGGATAGCAAATACCCAATTCCGCTGAAAAATTAATCCACAACCCAAATCAAAAGTTTTAATCTTTATAATGAAAAGAACTGAAAATATAAGCAGAAGAATCAAACTGAAACAGCTGCCTGAAATATTTTTCTACCAAAAACTGCTTCTGAATAAGAGAAAACATCAAAATGGTAGAATTTAGTAAAAGTATGCAAAGAAGACCAAATTGCTGCTTTGCAAATCTGATCAACAGAAGCTTCCTTCTTTAAAGCCCAGGAAGTAGAAACTGACCTAGTAGAATGAGCCATAATCCTCTGAGGTGGGGATTTACCAGACTCCAAATAAGCATGATGAAACAAAAGCTTTAACCAAGATGCCAAAGAAATGGTAGAAGCCTTCTGACCTTTCCTAGAACCAGAAAAGATAACAAATAGACTAGAAGTCTTCCTGAAATCTTTAGTAGCTTCAACATAATATTTCAAAGCTCTTACCACAACCAAAGAATGTAAAGATCTCTCCAGAGAATTCTTAGGATTAAGACACAAAGAAGGGACAACAAATTCTCTACTAATGTTGTTGGAGTTCACAACTTTAGGAAAAAAATGTAAACGAAGTCCGCAAAACCGCCTTATCCTGATGAAAAATCAGAAAAGGAGACTCACAAGAAAGAGCAGATAATTCAGAAACTCTTCTAGCAGAAGAGATGGCCAAAAAGAACAATGCTTTCCAAGAAAGTAATTTAATGTCCAGAGAATGCATAGGCTCAAACGGAGGAACCTGTAAAGCCTTCAAAACCAAATTAAGACTCCAAGGAGGAGAAAAAAGATTTAATGACAGGCTTGATACAAACCAGCCTGTACAAAAACAATGAATATCAGGAAGTTTAGCAATTTTTCTGTGGAACAGAACAGAAAAAGCAGAGATTTGTCCTTACAAAGAACTTGCAAACAAACCCTTATCTAAACCATCCTGAAGAAACTGTAAAAAAATTCTAGGAATTCTAAAAAGAATGCCAAGAGAATTTATGAGAAGAGCATCATGAGATGTAAGTCTTCCTACATCTTTCTAGACACAGATTTATGAGCCTGCAACATAATATTAATCACTGAGTCAGAGAAACCTCTATGACTAAGCACTAAGCGTTCAATTTCCATACCATCAAATTTAATGATTTAATGATTTGAAATCCTGATGGAAAAACGAACCTTGAGATATAAGGTCTGGCCTTAATGGAAGTGGCCAAGGTTGGCAACTGGACATCCGAACAAGATCCACATTCCAAAACCTGTGCAGTCATGCAGAAGCCACCAGCAGCACAAACGATTGCTCCATGCTGATTTTGAAAATCACTCTTGGAAGAAAAACTAGAGGCGGAAAAATATAGGCAGGTTGATAACTCCAAGGAAGTGTCAATGCATCCACTGCTTCCGCTTGAGGATCCCTGGACCAGGATAGGTACCTGAGAAGTTTCTTGTTTAGATGAGATGCCATCAGATCTATTTCTGGAAGCCCCCACATCTGAACAAATTGAAAAAACATATCTGTGTGAAGAGACCACTCTTCCGGATTTAAAGCTTGACGACTGAGATCATCCGCTTCCCAATTGTCTATACCTGGGATATGGACCCCAGAAATTAGACAGGAGCTGGATTCTGCCCAAGAAAGTATCCAAGATACTTCTTTCAAAACCTGAGGACTATGAGTCCCACCCTGATGATTGACATACGCCACAGTTGTGACATTGTCTGTCTGAAAACCAATAAAACATCTCTCTCTTCAATAGAAGCCAAAACTGAAGAGCTCTGAGAATCACACGGAGTTCCAAAATATTGGTTGGTAATCTCGCCTCTTGAGATTTCCAAACCCCTTGTGCTGTCAGAGATCCCCTAGACAGCTTCCCAACCTAAAAGACTTGCATCTGTTGTGATCACGGTCCAGGTTGGATGAACCAAAGAGACCCATAGAACTATACGATGGTGATCTAACCACCAAGACAGAGATAGTTGAATATTGGGATTCAAGGATATTAAAATGTGATATCCTAGAATAATCCCTGCACCATTAATTCAGTATTAAAAACTGGAGAGGTCTCATCTGAAAAACGAGCAAAGGGAATCGAGTCCGATGCTGCAGTCATGAGACCTAAAACTTCCATGCATATAGCTACTGAAGGAAATAATAGAGATTGAAGGTTCCGACAAACTGAACCCAATATAAATTGTCTCTTGTATGTTAGAAACAAAGACATTGACACAATCTATCTGGAAACCTAAAAAAGGTGACCCTTGTCTGAGGAATCAAGGAACTTTTTGGTAAAAAGAACCTCCAACCATGTCTTTGAAGAAACAACAGAAGTTGAATCATATGAGATTCTGCAGAACGTAAAGACTGAGCAAGTACCAAGATATCGTCCAAATAAGGAAACATCGAGAACCTTTGAAAAGATTCCTAGAGCTGTCACTAGGCCAGAAAGGAAGAGAAACAAATTGGTAATGCTTGTCCAAAAAAAGAGAATTTCAGAAAATGAAAATAATCTGAATGAAACAGAATATGAAGATATGCATCCTGTAAGTCTATTGTGAGCAAAAAATGCCCTTGCTGAACAAAAGGCAGAATAGACCTTAAAATCACCATTCTGAAAGATGGTACTCTTACATGACAATTCAAAAGATTTTCTTTCTTTGAGACAATGAATAGTTCTGAATAAAACCCCAGACCCCGTTCCTGAAACGGAACTGGTATGAATACCCCAGATAACTCCAGGTCTGAAACACACTTCAGGAAAGTCTGAGCCTTTACTGGGATTGCTGGAATATGTGAGAGAGAAAAAAGACTTCTCACAGGCGGTCTTACTCTGAATCCTATTCTGTACCCAAACTAAGGAGTTTGGACCGAATTGAACCAAACAACTTTAGAAAAATCTTAACCTGCCCCCTACCAGCTAAGCTGGAATAAGTGCTGCACCTTCATGCGAATTTGGAGGCTGGCTTTGATCTCTTAAATGGCTTGAATTCATTCCATTTTGAAGAAAGCTTCCAATTAGAAACATATTACTTGGGGAAGAATTAGGTTTCTGTTCCTTATTAAGAACAAAAAATGGAAATAAAGCTTAAGATTTACCCTTAGAACTTAATCTTGAGGCAACAAAACTCCCTTCCCCACAGTAACAGTTGAAAGTATTGAAACCAACTGTGAACCAAATAATGTATTACCTTGGAAAGAAAATAGAAATCTGGATTTAGAAATCAAATCAGCATTCCAAGATTTAGGCCACAAAGTTCCTCTAGCTAAAATAGCTAAAGACATAGATTTAACCTCAATTTTGATAATATCAAAAAATTGCATCACAATTGAAATTATTAGCATGTTGAATCAAGTTAACAATGCTAAACAAATCATAATCCGATACTTGTTGCATAAAAGTTTCCAACTAAAAAAGGTGAAACAGCTGCAACATCAGCCAAAGAAATTGCAGGCCTAAGAAAGGGACCTGAAAATAAAATAATTTTCCTTAGACAAGATACAAGTTTCCCATCTAAAGGATCTTTAAAATAAATTCTATTTTCCATAGGAATAGTAGTACATTTAGCAAGAGTAGAGATAGCCCCATTAACTTTGGGGATCTTTTCCCAAAACTCCAAACTGCTGGCAAAGGATACAATTTTTCTTTTTTAAAAAAGAAGTGCCAGGACTTCCGGTGGGCGGGCTTACAAGCAGCAGCTATGGTGTGGAGCTCCGTGGTGATTATTTGATATAACTGCTGTTTTCCAGGCTTCTGGGGCCCGAATCTGCTTCGCCCTTGACGGATATCGTATCTGGGCACTAAAGATAGGAGAGGTGATGGTGAGCGGTGGGACACGGCCATAAGGGAATCTGCAAAGGTGGCAAAAAAGTTATCCAGGTAACAGGGGTGACTAAGCGGAACTGGCAGAGAGACATAGTGGGTACCTGGTGCCCCTAACACTTAGATCTGGCTGGGAATGACTACATCTGTGAAAAGGTATAGCACAGTCTTGGTGGCATGAGACAGCATGGAAACCTGATACAGGTGCACTTTTATAACTAGGATCACTGGAACTCACAGCTTTATAAAGAACTACCCCTACAGTGTAAAGTGTGAGAGGAGTACACAGAAAGATAAGGAAACACCAAGCCCTCACTACACAGTATGAGGCTGATGTTGTTGGCTGAATTGCAGGCTTTTTTTTTTTTTAAAGCACCCTACTATTGATTTAAGCCCATACAGGACCTTTGATGCTTCACATGAGTTCATTCTATCTGTATTCATGCAATAACTTTGAAAGACTCACTCCACGACACTGGTGACTCAATATTTGCTTGCAATAAAACTATCCACTGTTTCTGGGCTTTTAACTGGAGCTGCACAAGCTAAATGTTGACATTAACCCCTTTTTTTGTATGTCTGTATGTGATGCTGGCTTAACTCATCATTGCTTTTCACAGAGACAACAATACATCCGCAAGGGAGCATTGTGGGGTGGTGATGCTTATGGGATTCCTCATTGTATATATTTCTGCAATATTTGATCTCCATATATGGTAAACTGTATGCTTTTCTGTTCAGCCGTAGAAGGTGACACGCAGATTAACCAGCACTTTCTTTGGTGATTTTGTGCACAGAGTGTATTATTGGAAAGTTGCTGTGAAATGTATTTTGCCATATTTCTGCACTGAATGCTTCTCTTGTGTAGAAACAATGTTTATGTAAGAGTCTATAGGTTAAATTGTCTTTGCTCCCCTGCTGGTGCTGTATTCTATAGAGACAGGGGTGTTAGCTTAAAAATCTTTCCCTTTTCTATTGTACTGCAAGATATTTGTTCAACCTGCACGCTAGAAATTGAGGATTTGGTAGTGTATGGAGAAATTCTTAATACCAAACAAAATGGCGAGTAGGAACAAAAATACAGACCGCAGAGCTAAATTAGGTTCTGACGTGGGTACCCAGGCCTCCTCCTTTGACCCTATACCAGAGGGCTATGTCTTAGACCCACACCCCATAGTCAAACAAATATCCACCCTTTTTCTGCCCAAGATAGAAAACCTTCAGAAGGGGGTTGACATGCTTGCAGAGGAAGTAAAACAGTTTTCGGCAAGAGTGTCAGAGGTAGAGGGAAGGGTATCTGACCTTGAAGACACACAAGCTGTGAACTCCAATAAAATTGTAGCACTGGAGAAACACACAATAACTCTGCAGCAAAAAATTGATGATCTAGAAAATAGATCACGGCGGAATAACCTCCGCTTGCTAGGTCTGCCTGAATCTATTAAAGCAAACGATATCCTGAAATTTGTTGAAGTCACTCTCCCCTCCTTGTTGGGGATTCCCAGTGGCACCCTAGTTCATAGTGTAGAGAGGGCGCATAGGGTAGTCCCAGAAAGATCAGCCCTAGACCGCAATGCACAAGCAAGGCCTGTAATGATAAAATTCCTACACTTTCAGACCAAAATGGCAATACTTAGAGCGTATAGAAAGATGGAGGAAGTTTCTTTTGAAAACTCTAGGCTCTTGCTATTCCAGGATTACTCTGCAGATTTAATGAAACAACGCAGAGAGTTCTCAGCACTCTGTTCTAAACTACATAGAGAGGGCGGACAGGCCTATCTACTTTATCCTGCTAAGCTGAAAGTAGCCACCTCTAGAGGTCCTAAATTTTTTGATTCACCACAAGCAGCACAGGAGTTTTTGGATGCAGAGGATGACTCCAGGAGCCCCAGAAATGCCAGGGGAGGGGAGGGTTAAGGGGTGTCTCTCTGCTGAGAACAAGATGGGACTCTTAATGTTTAGATTTAATTTCTGGCTTACATGGCTAAAAAAAGGTTAAGAACACACTCAGGACAGAAATGTTGTTGTACCTGTACACAGGACATGGGTTGGTTCAAATGGTTATGGTTTATACCCAACCCTCTGTTAAATATGAAATGTGATGTAGTACCCTTTCGGAGGGTAGATATAAAGTTTTGCATAAGTTGGTTACAGTTTATGGTTTGGTTGGTGTTCTGCAAACTGCTAAGTTGCAATTGTAATAATGAAAAGAAACGTGTCTGCTGTAACATGTTGCTTCCTACCAGTCATGTTGTAAAATATGCCCTAAAATGGATTCTGATGACAAATTTGTGTTTTTACTCAGCACAGCAGTCAAACTTATCTGGCTGGTGGGGCCTGGCGAGGAGGTGGCGTGCCAAAGGGCTGAACCGGGAGCCTGTACACACGCCAAGGAGGTATGTCAAGGAGGTTGTTTTTTTTTTGTTTGTTTTTTTTTCTCCTCCCTCTTCCCTCCCCCCCTCTTTCCTATCAGACTCAGTCCCCCTCACCCCCTTTTTCTCTGCGCTCCCTGTCCCCCTCTCTATCCCGTGACATATACTATGCAGCTCCCCCCACCCAGAATCATGTATACACACATAGGTCCTAGCCTAAAAACCAAGATTTAATCTATATTCCTGGAATATAGGGGGCATACATTCCCCTATTAAGAGGAAGTCAATTTTAACCCACCTTAGGAAAAAGCACGCAGAGATTGCATTCCTGCAGGAGACACATCTTTCAGATGTGGAGCATGACAAGTTGCGGACAGACTGGGTGGGGAGGGTGGAATATGTTTCATACAAATCAGCAAGTAAGGGGGTGGCCATACTTTTTGGTAAGCAATTGGAATATGAAGTATTGGATATACTGAAAGACACAGAGGGCAGATATTTAGTTGTGCAGATTCGCGTCCTAGGAAAAATCTACACATTGTGTAACATCTACGCCCCGAACCAGAAATACAGGAAGTTTTGGGACACCATAGTGACCACACTCACGCCTTACCTAGGCACACACATCATAATAGGCGGGGATTTCAATCTGGCTCACGTCCTCTAGAAGCATTGGTGCAGTGAGGGTGGGGGGCAGGGTTCTCCGAGATTCTGCTTCAATAGCGGAGGCCTTCGCCTCGTACTATTCCTCCCTATACTCAAGTGAGCTCCCCTCTGGCACGGAGACGAGAGATAGATTCTGGGAGGCTATCTCCCTCCCCAAGATTTCAGAAGAGCAGTTGACCAATTTAAATGCTCCCATAGAGAGGGAGGAAATTGAGAGAACCATCATGAACATGTCACTGGGCAAGGCACCAGGCCCTGATGGGCGGCCGATTGAATTCTACCGCAGGTAGCTCCGACTCTTGTAGATCTGTACACGGGTTACTCTAGGGAAGACAAGATACCTGCCCCTGAATTCTTAGCAGCCTCTATCACGTTGATTCCGAAGGCAGGAAAGGATAGCCTGTTGCCCGAGTCTTATAGGCCAATCTCCTTACTAAACTCGGACTACAAGATCCTTACCAAACTGTTTGCCGAGAGGCTGAAATTTATCCTACCTAGCATCATACATGAGGACCAAACAGGCTTCAGGCATGCGCGATCGTCAGTGGTCAACATGCGAAGGGTTCTACAGGTAATCCAGCACTTTTGGGCCGGATCTCGAGATGCCAGGGGGGTGGACATACCGGAGGCCTTCCTGCTGTCATTGGACGCGGAGAAGGCCTTTGATAGCGTGGAATGGAGTCATCTACTTGACACCCTGACCCGGGCCAACTTTTCTGGCCCATTCCTTACCCTCATTCAAAATCTCTATCACTCCCCTCTTGCAAACGTACTGGTGAACAATGTCCTGTCATCTAGTTTTCAGCTACACAGAGGGACTAGACAGGGGTGCCCATTATCACCACTGCTTTTTAATATAGCACTGGAACCCCTGGCTATTAAATTACGGCAGGATTTCCCAGGCATTGACATAGCAGGGGCCCCACAGCATCTGGCGCTTTATGCAGATGATATGCTCCTCTTTGTACAAGACCCCCGGGCACATCTACACAATATTGTGACAGATCTGACCGACTTCGGACTTTTTTCGGGCTACAAAATAAATGTACAAAAGTCGGAAATTCTCTGGCTTAACAAAGTAGCAGGCCCTGACGTCAAGTACCCCTTTACGGTGGCCAAACATGATATTACATACCTGGGCATCAAGCTCTCGGCTAATCCCAACAAACTATATGCTAATAACTTGACCCCTATCTGTGCTAAATTACAAGCTCAGATGAATGGTTGGAAAGCCCTGCCGCTCTCTTTATCTGGGAGAATCAGCCTAATTAAAATGGTGGTTCTTCCTAGGCTACTGTACCCGTTACTGATGCTCCCACTACTTCTGAGCAAATCAGATATTAAACTCTTAAACACTGCGGCAAAAGGTCTTGTTTGGCAGGGAAAGAAACCATGGATTTCGAGGGATAAGCTAAGCATGACTCTTCTTAATGGAGCCGCACTGGTCCGCTTGGTGGTAGACTGGCAGGTGGGCACACATCACTTCTGCCGACCGAATTTGGAGCAAGCGATACTGGGGGATGTGTCTTTGGCTTACCTTCCACATGTCGCGGACACAAAATTCTTGAGGGCCTTGGGCCTCAATGTGATGTTCACAGACCCACTGAAAGCTTGGCAACTGGCGCATAGATACCTGAGCAGGGCTTGTCGTGCCTCATATTATCTACCTATCCGAAAGAATCCAGACTTCCCGGCGGGATCTGAGACCCTACCTTTTAGAGTCTGGGAGGAAAAGGGGCTGAAGTCACTTAAAAATTTGATGGATCCCCTTACTAGAACAACCAAGACATTCGGAGCTTTGCAGAGGGAATTTGACTTGCCCAGAACTCACTTTTACGCCTTTCTCCATGTACGCCATTACATCGGAGAGCTGGTGAGAAATAACCCAGATTTCTGGGAGGGCTCGCCCTTTCGTCTCACTCAATCACTATATGCGATGGGCAGGTTCTCACTTTCGGAAATATACCAAACATTTCTGCAGCATCGCCTTGTTGGCCTCCAGCCATCAATATCAGAGGGGTGGGCCAGAGAGGGACTGCTGGGGGTCACATGGGTAGAGATAAGAAACAGTATGGAAAAAACAAAAAGGGCGACACTATCAGCAATGTATAGGGAATCCCAGGTACGCTTCCTACATAAAGCCTACTTCACACCGAGGGTGATGGCAAAATGGATGCCCAACTGCCCGAATAGATGTGTTAAGTGTGCACTGGTCAACCTGAACCTTTTACATTATATATGGGAATGTCCACCGGTTAGGCAGTACTGGGGTAAAATCCAATTCTGGATGAAGCAAAAGTTACAGATACAGCTTAACTTACAACCTGAAACTGTTATATTTCTGAATTGGGACAACAGTTATGGACAGTATGATTCATTGCTTAGCTTAGTTATTCTGGTGGCTAGAAAGCACATACTAAAACAATGGATATCAAAAGTGGGCCCTTCCTTCAAGGGTTTTAAAAACCTGTTACAAACCCAGCTGTTCATAGAACAAATGGATGTTAGATTTGATGTACTACACAGGTTGAGTTTATTTTTGCGCAAATGGCGCAGGCTTCTCCTAACCTTTGAACTATAGATACAGAGGCTGATTTTAACACCATTTAGGGACTCTGTGATCTTCATGGAAGACTCCTTAAGGGGTGACTGGGAACACCTGTTCCGTGGAGGAGACACTAGATAATCAGCACCATATCCTATGGTCCCCCCCTGCCTCTATATGACGTATCCTCCTCTTTCATCCCAATACCGTCCTACCCCCTCCTCCCCCCACCCTCTTTTTTTTTTTCTTCTCCTTGGCCAGGCCCCACAGCCAGCATGGACACGACCGCAGACGTGGTCCCTCATTAGTAGTGGTATGATTATGGTTAGTTAGGTAGAGTTAGTTAGTTAAAAGTTTTACAGAAAAAAGTTAAGAAAATGTCTAGGAGAAATCTGCACTGATAGAAGTATCCCTTTTTATGACTTAATCGTGTACTTGCACAAACTAGAAAAACCTGCCCTTAGATTGTTGAGACAGAGATTATTCTACATTGTATGGTCCTTAAATAACAAAGCAGGTGATAGAATGGTTGTAAATGACTGTAACGTGTATTTATGTATTTCTGTACACCAATGTATATGTGTGCTTTTTTTTCTCCTTAATAAAAATGATATTTAAAAAAAAAAAAAAGAAGTGCCAGGCCTTTTCCATTCCCTAGTATTAGGAACTGGAAAAAAAACCTCTGAAGTAACCACAGGAGGTTAATAAACAGAATTTAAATAATAGCTAGCCTTAAAAAGGACTAGACTCCTTAATATCCAATAAAATCAACACTTTTTCAACAAAGAACGAATGTACTCCATTTAAAAATAAAAAAGTAGATTTGTTAGTGTCAATATCTGATGAAGGATATTCTGAAACAGATAAATCCTCATCAGAGAAGGATAATTCAGTATGTTGTCGGTCATTTGAAAATTCATCAACTAAAATGAGAAGTTTAAAAAAGACCTTTACATTTTATTAGAAGGCGGGATGGCAGACAAAGCCTTCTGAATAGAATCAGAAAAATGTTCTTATAAATTCCCAGGTATATCTAGTACATTAGATGTTAAAAGAAAGCAACAGACAATGCATTATTACTGATGGACATTTTCTCTGCATGTAAAAGTTTATCATGATAATTTATTACAAACCATAGCTAAAGATAAAAATTCATAATATTAAAATAAATGAACTTAGCTTTGGTAGGACTGAAATCAGTCAGCAGGAATCCAACAGTGTTTTCTGATACAGGAACAGTTTTGAGATATCTTGCAAATGTAAGAGAAAAAAACAACATAAAAAGCAAAATATCAATTTCCTTATATGACTGTTTCAGGAATGGGAAAGAAATGCAAAACAAAATAAGCCTCTGGAAACCAGAAGCAAAAATAAATGAAGACTTAAACAATGTCAAAAGTCTGGTGCCAAGTATGACGCCCACAACTGACAAAATATTTTTGGTGCCAAAAAACGTCTGCAACAAACATGAGCGTCATAGATTATGCAACTATGTGAAAATTCTCGGCGCCAACTAAGACGCCGGAAATGACGAAAATACGTCAACAAACGTAATTCTCGTGCCAAAAAAGTCTCGCGCCAGTAATAACGCAATAAATTATAGCATTTTGCGCACCAGCAAGTCTAACAGCCCGCAATTAAGAAAAGAAAGTCAATTTGAAAATTTCAGGTAAGAATTTTTTTTTTTTATGTGCATTTCCCAAAATGAAACTGACAGTCTTCAAACAGGAAATATACTGATAAACCTGAATCATGGCAAATATAAGTACAAACATTATATTTAGAACTTTACATATAAAGTGCCAAACCATAGCTGAGAGTGTCTTAATAAAGGAAAACATACTTACCAAAAGACACTCATCTACATAAAGCAGATAGCCAAACCAGTACTGAAACGAGAATCAGCAGAGGTAATGGTATATAATATATCGTCGATCTGAAAAGGGAAGTAGGAGATGAATCTCTACGACCGATAACAGAGAACCTATGAAATAGATCCCCGTTAGGATGACCATTGCATTCAATAGGTGATACTCCCTTCACATCCCTCTGTCATTCACTGCACTCTGAGAGGAACCGGGCTTCAGCATGCTAAGAAGCGCATATCAACGTAGAAATCTTAGCACAAACTTACTTCACCACCTTCATAGGAGGCAAAGTTTGTAAAACTGAATTGTGGGTGTGGTGGGGGGTGTATTTATAGGCATTTTGAGGTTTGGGAAACTTTGCCCCTCCTGGTAGGAATGTATATCCCATACATCACTAGCTCATGGACTCTTGCCAATTACATGAAAGAAAATGACTTTCCAACCATGTTGTTGAAGAAACAACAGTGTGCAGGAGAGAAATACTGCTGGATAAAGATATCAACTAAGCCAGGAAACCCTGCAATGCCCTGAAAACCGATTACAGATATAAGGAAAAAATATTTCTGAACCTTGTTCCAATGAAAGGGAGAGAAAAACAAACCTGAGCTTTAAAAATACCCTTAGAATACTAGTCCTGAGGAAGAAAAGGTCATTAACTCCACTGTAGAAATAATGGAAATCCAAAGCAGAACCAAATAAACTCTCTCTGTAAAGCAAGCTAAAATTCCGGAATTAGAAATCATGTTTACATGTAACCCCGAGGATGTGCTTTTCGGGGTAGCAGGAATGGTTGGGGACACTCTATTCCCAAAAGTTTTCCCTCTCAGGTATGGAAAGTGAATGCTTTTTGGAGATTCTGTCCAAGGCTATCATCTGCTGATAGCATTGGAAGATGTTTTGTAATAATGTTACAAATTTCCCTATACTGGATAGAGTATTGTGTAACAAACTGAATAACTCCTAGTTCTGTTTGTTTGGGAGTCAAACGTTTCCTATCTTTAATCAAATCCTCCCTATCCACACCTGATACTGTAACAAACACACACAATATATTTATATATATATATATATATTTATATAAATATAAGCATATACATATATATATATATTCAATAGGAACACACAGTTCTTATAGACCGAGGCACTTTTCAGTGCCGTTTTTTTCTAACACCCTTCAGCCGCCACTTTTAACCCCTAGAAACTGCTCCGTGTAGTACTGTTTTGTTACAAAGACTCTTTATGTTGGGGCCAATTGCCAATTGGGGCACTTTTATGGCTGGTTATATATCATGCACCCGCATACGTGCAAATTTGCCATTTGCGGGCATGTGATAAATTAGCGCTCCATTTGTAATCTAGCCCATAGCCAGAGTAAAAATGGCCTCAACCATTTTGAGACTGGCTTCCAAAAGCTCAATAATAGAAGCCTTAAAAAAGGATACAAATTCTTAAAGTTTGAGAACAAATAAAAGGAATACCTGACTAGTCCAATTTCTAGATATATTCTGAGAAACTGCAACAGTTTCTCAGATTATAGTCTTATCTAAAACAAGGGATTAAACAGTATACAACATTGAACTGGTATATATCCCCATCTAGCGACAAATTCACAGACAGGCACACTGAGTTTAATGCAATATCTTCTTTTTATTCATACACGTCAGTAGTACATGAAGGCCCCATCTACTTTAGGATCATAAGTAAGAAAGCAAAACTTATCTTTAAAATAATAAGATAAAATGAAATATAAGGATGTCATTAAAATGATAAGAGTAAGACTCTTGATTAACAAAGAAAAAAGACACCCCCTCTGAAGACACATCAGCTTTATAACTAGAAGTACATTCTAAACTGACATTTAAAAAGAGAGTTAAAAAAAAGAAGCATGGCCACCAATATTCCAGCACTGTTGTTTAAATGAAGTTCACAATTCCAGGAGAAGGTAGTATATTCTTCCTGTAAGTAACAAATAGAAGGAGCAATAATACATTTTGAAACAAGAAAAGTAGTAGCAGTGGTCAGAATGGATTAAAACATTAACACATTTAGGGCCATGCTTTATTTTATTTTATGATACACCTGTATATATGTTTCACATTTTTTTGCACTATGTGCTATATATGAGCACAGCTGCTGCTGATATGCTGATACCTGTTATAGTAATTTTGGTATCAATGAAACTGTCACAATGTTTATGTTTGCACACATTGTAGATCACATGATATAATCTCACTGAGGATAATTATTGCAGCTGTGATACTTTTTGAATTCTGTCTGTTGATTGGCAATGCATGCTATGAGGGAGGGTTTACCAGACCTTTATAGGTACACTGTTGTTCACTTGTTGTTTTTCTGAGAAATGGGTGAAGACCCCAAAAAAGTTTACGCAATAAAATCACATTGATTTAAATCCAGAGAGTGTGTTTGCCTTCATATTCAATTGTATTTGCTGTTGCTGCACCCTGGCACTAAGGAACTGAGTTTGTGAGAGTGTAACTTTCTGGATACGTATATATATATATATATATATATATATATATATATATATATATATATATATATACATAACACAGAAGGGGACTGCACTCTCAGACTGGACTGGGTACACATCCTATGACACTAAAACATGTACAGCCCTGGGTGCTCAATAGCACTTACAGGTAGCTGTACAGTCCCCAGACTCCCAGGCAGTTAACCCCAGACAAGTCTGGGTGCAAGGCCCATAGGGAAAATTACAAAACAAACACTTTATGTATACACTCTCTCTTCAACAATACAACTTGAGGGTACTTGAAAGGCATCCAATAGTACCAATAAAGTGGAGTTTGGAGTGATGGAGTGAGTGTTGATCATCAGGTATTTTATTTATATATATATATATATATATATATATATATATATATATATATATATATATATATATATATATATATATATATATATATGTATTTGATATATATGTATTTTATATATATATATATATATATATATATATGTATAGAGAGAGAGAGAGAGAGAGAGAGAGAGAGAGAGAGAGAGAGAGAGAGAGAGAGAGAGAGAGAGAGAGAGAGAGAGAGAAAGAGAGAGAGAGAAATATATACACAAGCATAAATACATATATTCACACATACACATATGTAAACATTAATATATACACACACACAAATATATATAATATATGTATATATATATATATATACATACTGTACATATATACATACACACTCACATACATACATACATATACATACATACATATGGCCTATGTTTAGTATAATTGAATACACTTTTTAAATCATCTTTATTATATTCAGAAGTTTCCTGGCTATGTTACATTTAGTGACAGAATAGATTACACTAATTACTCAATGCCTATAATAAATTGGTAAACCAAACCTCTCACCACAATTAGCATGGACGTGTTGACTTGTGGTTACCCTCATGCTGAAAGAAAAGATGAAAAGTTCACCTTTGTGATGATGACAGCCATTTTTAACATTCACCTTCACCTCAAACTTTATTTCTTGGTAATCTATTACAAAGCATTGACTCAGTAAAACAGCAAACCATCATCACATTATCACTTTCAGAACAGAGGGCAAAGAACTCTTTCAGTGCAGAAGCAGACGATTATTAATGTCTCCATCTAACAATGTAGCTGAGAACAGCCCTGGAAGTACTACATTTTGGCACTTATAAGTTATTTGAAGATACTGAAGGGAGGGTGAAAGAGAATGAGAGCAATGCTCTCAGCTTTTAACAGTTCAAACCAGAACCTACTGCTGGTAATGTGAGAGCTCTGGATTAGGCGCCAGTGGATAAGGCTGTAGACAGTGAGGCCAAAAACACTGATATTTGCCAGCACCTGCAGATAGAAGGCAAATAATTGGAACATGTTAAAAAAAAAAAAAAAGCGTTGTTAGATGTTAGTATTTTGTAACTGTCTCTGGCAGGGGCTCCAGTAAGGAATTTAATCAGCAGAGTTGTTTAAACTGAGCTTTGAACCAAGGCTGCTAGTAATGAACTTCATATTATCCGTAACTGTTCTCTGACGACATTAAATTTGTTAATTCTGCAGCTGGCAATAGAGGTCAGTTACAGAAGTGACAATTTCTTTTTTTTCTTTTTTTTTCTCTTTTTTTTAGTAACTACTTCCAGCAAACAAAATACAACATATATTATCAATTACTGCCCACATGTAATTATGGAGGAAAATATAAACTTAAAATATTTTAATTAGATTTTTCTGAAAAAATTTGAGGCTACAATGAATTATTATGTACAAGTTTTATAATGTTAAAACCTCAACTAAAGGAGAGAATTGAGAAACCAAACATCACAGTTTCATAAACATTATTCAGCACTCTTTTTGTATACATAAAAAAAATAATCAAGATTTATTAAAAAAAACTAGTGCGTGTACAGTATAAAAATAAATCTCCTCACCATAGAAGTTTAAAAGACTACACAGCCAGAAACCATATATGTCAAGCCTCACTAGATAAAAAATAAATGCTGCACTACTCCTTTAATGAAAGCAAATCTAATCCCACGGTGATAGCTTGTACTCGCTTGTGCAGATAAAATCTTGACCATGGCTTCCGCTGCATTTTAGGTCAATTCGCCATCCAAAGTGCATTTGCAGGTTGTTTTCAATGGACTGTGGCTGTTACAGCACTCTTGCTGTTAGAAGAACTTCTGTATTGTCACCAACGTACAACCACTTCACTTTCCCTTGGATCCTTCAATAAGCTTTGCTCTGACGGAGCCCATTCATGCAATGGATTATGGGTAAACTGTGCATAGGAAGCTAATACGCTGACAATGGCTTGCAGCCTACATGGGAGCATTGTGTAATTGAAGCTTATTAAAGGATCCAAGTGAAAGTGGTGCGGTTGTACGTTGGTGACAATACAGAAGTTATTCTATTACACGATGCTCCCATATAAATTGCAAGCTGTTGTCAGTGTATTAGCTTCCTATGCGCATTTCATCCATAATCCATGAATGTGCTTCATCAGGGCAATGCTTATTGAAGGATCCAAGGGAAAGTGGAGTGGTTGTATGTTGGAGACAATACAGAAGTTCTTCTAACAGCAAGAGTGCTGTAACAGCTGCAGTCCATTGAAAACAACCTGCAGATGCACTTTGGATGGCAAATTGACCTAAAATGCAGCGGAAAAAGAAATACAGGCCTTCCCAAACCTATGAAAAACCTTCCTTAACACATGTTTACAGGACCAAATCAAGGCCTCAATAACAGAATCAGCAAAACACCCCTGTGTCTAAAAACTAAGCATTCAATCTTCAAGCCAACAAGCTGAGATATCTGAGAACCTGATGAAAAAAGATGCCTGGACCTCTCAAAATTTCTGGAACAAGATGACACTATCATATCCTTTAAAAAAAAGTCTGACCATGTTGAGACGAAACGCGTCAAATGAGCAGGGAGAGTACTGTACAGCCCACTACAGGCAACTAACAAGTTGATAGTCTTATCTCAGCCCAACTTGTTGAGAACAAATGATACACAGACTTATCGGCATAACCACTGAGTCACATACAGATTGGGGTAAAACCATTCAAAACAGAGGTTGCTGTTATGTGCTGTTTTGCTTTTAACTTCTGGTAAGTGCAATATGTATTTTAAGGAATCTGATGTATTAAAGTTAATGCTGTGAGTAGTGAATGCACTTGTCTTCTTTTTTTTTACAGTTTCTGCTTTGCAGTTTGCTGAAAAGCCATAAAAGCCCATTTATCAAGCTCGGGATGGAGCTTGAGGGCCCGTGTTTGTGGCGAGCCTGCAGAAACAGCAGTTATGATGCAGCGGTCTAAAGTCCGCTGCTCCATAACCCTGTCTGCCTGCTCTGAGCAGGCGGACACACATTGCCAAAAATCAACCCGATTAAGTACGATTGGGTTGATTGACACCCCCCTGCTGGCGGCAAATTGGCAGCAAATCTGTAGGGGGCGGCATTGCACCAGCAGCTCACAAGAGTTCCCAGGAAATTCACCCTTGTACTTGGAGAAAGAGAACTCTTTTCCAAGTTTATCTTCTATCCATGTGATCGAAAAAAACTGACAAGGGACTCCGAATGTTCTTTTGCTAGACAAAAAGATAGTGCCTGTACCAAGATATCGTCCAGGTAAGGTGCTACTGCAATACCTCATGTTCTGGCAATGGCTAGAAAAGCCCCCAGAACCTTTGTAAATATTGTTGGAGCAGTAGCTAGGCCAAACGGAAGAGCTATGAACTGTCTATAAGTGCTAAACCAGAAAAGCAAACCTCAGGAACTGAAAATGTTCCCTCCAATAGTGACAAAAGTCAAAGAATTACTGGGGGATAGGGGAAGTGGGAGGGAGGGATATTTAAGCCTTTGGCTGGGGTGTCTTTGCTACCTCCTGGTGGCCAGGTTATGTATTTCCCAACAGTAAGTAATGAAGTCGTGGACTCTCCCTGCCTTATGGAAGGAAACTTAAATAACGTGAACCAATAACCTTACACAGACTACAACAAAGAAAAACCTTGTATATGGTGGAAGCTTGAGCAAGCTACCTTGCCTCGTCCACTTGTATTGTCGGACCTGCTTTGGATTCCTAAGCACACCAGAGCCGCATTTAATATTCAAAACTTTATCGTTTTGTCAGCTTTAAAATTCTGGGATAAAATTAGGTCGCTTCCCCAAATAGCCCCCCATCCATCTCCAATTCACACACTTTCAGGCTTGTTATCAGCTCTTCATGGCTCGCGCCCCTTGGTATGGCATTCCCATGGAGTTTTCAGTATACAGGACCTCTTCCCTGATGGGCAACTAATGAGCCTGGCTGCTTTCCGCTCCAAGTTTCAGCCCTCACAATTGTTGCAGTTTGAAATCTGGAGGTTGAAAAGCTTATTACATTCATGGGGATTCACAGCTCTGCCCTTACGTGCTTCCACGAAGTGGGAATTGCGATGGTGCACGGCAAAAAAGATTCCTAGAGCATTCTCCATATCTTACCAAGATGTTCTTAATGCTCCTATCTACTTTAAATATTCTTATATTAGTATGTGGGAAAGGGATCTCCAATTCCAAGCTTCCCAAGAAGAATGGTCCAAAGCCATGATTGTGACTAAGAAGGCATTGCACTGCGTTACGTTACTGGAATTATATCTTAAGATATGCTTGCAGTGGAATATGACGCCATTGCGGCTTTTCAAAATATCTTCTGTGAATTCCCCGCTTTGCTGGAGGGGATGTGGCCAGGTGTAATCGTCGGCGCACATATGGTGGGAATGCCCCGCTTTGCAACCTTTGTGGGCCATGCTCTCACTTAGATGTTCCCTAATAGACCCGAATCTTTGGCGGGTCCCACAGAAAGTACTGTTTCATCTTGGAGTGGGGTTCTCCTCTCACCGGTGGGTCTCCTTAGCATTTATTTGTTGATGTCCATCAAACTTATAATCGCACGTAAGTGGAAGCAAACTGTTGTCCCCAATTGGCACGACTTGATCAAAATCATGGATTACCTAGAAGTAATGGAAAGCCCCATATTCACCGCAATCAATAAGGTCTCTCTGCATTGTCAGACATGGGAACTATGAAAGACAATTAAAACTTCTTCACCTTAAATAGTGCACACAAGTCAAGAAGCCCTCTTACTTCCCCCAATCCTTTAATCCTGTTTTCAATCCTTCTTTCCTCCTCTTCTGTTCTTTTCTCTACTCCCCCTCTCTCCTTTTTTTTTTTTTTCTCTATCTCTACTAGTGTTCGGGGCCTTGTCTCCTAGAGGGGTATGATGGCGTAATTGTATACTTTTCTGCTAAACATCAGACACTCACAAGCATATTTAAGTATTAGTATTTATCAATATCTGGCTCGCACATTTCACATATCATATCTCACATCAATATGATCGCCCCTAGAGGTTTCTAAGCATTAACAGTTACTGGCTTTGTGTGTCCAGAGCCAGTTCACAATATATGTGTGTATAAAAATAATACTGAGGTTCCATCATATACAATATGCCATGTTAATTGAGCAAAAGTTGATGATTATTGTAATAATTGATATGCCTTTTGTGTATTTGAAAATTTTCTCTTATTTGTTATTTCGTTTGCATAACCTCAATAAAAAAAAAAATTAAAAAAAAAATTGCTTCCGGTAGATAGCCAATCCAGTGTTGTACGCGTAACAGAATAGGATGTGTGCATGAGGAGTATAACTTTGATCCAATAGCAGGAGGTATGACCTGTAGCATGCCTGTGACTAACTCCAACTGGGTGTAATTGTGCCACTATCCAATACTCCATAAGCTTCCATCTGTTCAAACAGTATCTCTCTGTGGGAAAAATGTGCCTCAAATCAGTCTGAGGATCCCTCTCAGATTACAACATCCGGAAAACCTTAATTCTTCACATTCCTCTTGCTAGGGCAAAGGTAAGACTGGTTTACTAGTCAGGTGGGAGGGTTTTTTAAGGGCTCTTAAAGTTTTGAGAATCTTTGCCTTCTCCTAGTGGCCAAGAGTAATGGCTTGTGGGCTCTCACCACATTTATAAAAGAAAATTCCCCAAAGCTCTACAATAGAAGCCAATAAAGAAAACATCTTTAAAAAAAATCTGAGTAAGGTCCTGGCTGGGCCTGATCCTCAGAGGTAATTTTAGGTGCTGAGAACACCCTCTAAAGCACTTTCTAAAGGCATCAACTGCCCCATATCCAAGCTGACATGGGTGTTGAACCGGTAGCAGCAGAATTGTAGTGCCTAAGCGCTACGAGTAATCTGCATATAGACTTCTTATATCTGGATTAATTATCATAAAATCTTACCTACAGAAGACAAATCTGAAGAGTCTGTATAAATATGTGAAAAACTTACACACCTGGACTAATCAGTTTGAGAATCAATAACCAGAAAAATAAACATTAACAAAATTATCAAACAAATCTATGCGCTAACTGCAGAAATTATAGAGTGCAAAAGTCTTGAATATTGAAGCCAAATCAGTAAACTCCCTTGTACAATGGAACAAAGGGAGTATAGAACCATTAAGAGAAAAAATAGCATTAGTTAAAAAACAAAACCTAAAAAGATCCTACAAAAAAGCAAAGAAATACATTTACAAGATCAGTGCAAATCCAGATCTTTGTGCTTTTCTTTTTTACACTGCTATATTTGGTACCAAGAACAGCCAAAAGTAGCTCCCTGTGGCCATATTTGACATGCATTTAGCAAACTAATGCCGAAAAAAGCCCCATGTCTAGTAATATTTACTTTTATTAATTCCTGTGTAACTATGTAGCTGAATTAAGAAAAGAAAAGTGAGTGAGTTTTAGAGAATTAGCTGCATGAACTAAAGCTGGTGGTGAAGCTGTATACATTTTTAAAACTATCAAGCTCATATTGGGCACCTATTAAGCTTGATATTGTCCTGTAGTATGTTGCAAACACAAATACTGCAATTATATCTTAAAGGGGGGGTTCTGATGCAAAAAATTTCCTAATTCATTATAGCCGGTGGTTTTTGTATTACTGATCCTAGTTAACTATATGTGTCCAAGTAGCTAAATATGCATTGCAGCTTCTGAGCAGGACATGGCAATGATTACTGGCTAAGAGCTCGCTTCCATTGAGCCGTTAAAAATGGAGCAGTAAGCTACCGAAGCCGCCGACAGCTAAAAGTAATTTACGGCTCCATTTTAGTACCAGGTTTCCATTGAAAAGGTTACCGCTTTGCGTGCGGTCGCTCTTTTCATGTCGGTGTGTTAGCGTTGTAACAGAGAAAAAAAGACAGGAGCAGCCCGACTCAAGTGTAAAACATTTAATTGGTAAGCGCACACACAGCTAAATGGCAACTTACAGGATTTAAAATGATAAAAGGCACGTCAGTGTAACTGCATTTATATATGTCACCCCAGATTAGCGGTTTCCAAAAGTCCACCGGTTCTCAGCGTGTGACTTTTGGAAACCGCTAATCTGGGGTGACATATATAAATGCAGTTACACTGACATGCCTTTTATCATTTTAAAACCTGTAAGTTGCCATTTAGCTGTATGCGCTTACCCATTAAATGTTTTACACTTGAGTCGGGCTGCGTCTGTCTTTTTTCTCTGTTTCAGCTCTCCTTCGTTTGGGTGCCTCTTTAAAATACACACCAGGTACTACGGGCAGCAGTAGATGACCTCATTGGATACCACATTTACACGGAACCAGTTCACTACAAGCCTAAGATCTCGGTTATCCCTTCTATTTCACCATTACGGTGAAACCGGCTATCTTCACTTCCTATCCTCATAAGGTGTCATACCTTTTAAACGGCTGGGCGCCTGATACCGGTACTGTTTTTGTCTTTTTTGTTTGTGTTAACGCTTCCACCCGATGCCCGGTTTCTAAAACATTAATAGGTTACTATGGTAACCCGACCTTACACTTCACTCGATTGCATATACGGCGGCGCATACAAGTGCGGCGCCGTATATTTTACTCGTCGCTCGCTGTTAAAATAAAATCAAACACCTAACTCATGCACAATATCTACCTCTCAACCGCAAACCCCCAACACAATAACTAATGTATTAACCACTAATCCGCAATGCCCCCACATCACAAAGTATCTATTTAACTTAAGAAATCTATTAACCCCTAAACCTCCAATAACCCACATTGCAATTAACTAATCACTAAGCCCCCTAACTAATCACTAAGCCCCCTAAACTAACACCCCCTAAATTAACCCCATTACATAAATTAAAATAATCCTTTGTGATGTGGGTTATTGGCGGATTAGGGGTTAATAGTTTAAATAGCTAGATTGCGTTGTGGGGGATGGCGGATTAGGGGTTAATAGATTTAATAGATAGTTTGTGTTGTGGAGGCATTGCGGATTAGGGGTTAATAGATTTAATAGAGAGTTTGCGTTGTGGGGCCATTATGGATTAGGGGTTAATAGTTTAAATGGGTAGTTTGCGTTGTGAGCATGGCGGTTTAGAGGTTAATACATTTATTATAAATTGCGATGTTGGGGGGATGGCGGATAGAGGGGTTTTGACGTGTCGGGATAGATTTCAATGGGAAAAAGGTCTCAAAGAGCACTTTTTTCCTGTTTTACACCTAGATGAGCTGGGTGTAATATTTGTTAGTGTATCGGCAGCCTGCGACAGTGTAGTAACGGTTTGCGCGGGCATTGGAAACTGGGTATAATTTAAAGATTAGCGGCTTCTGATACTTTGTATGGGACACGATAATGTTTTCGGCAGGCGGAGTCTGGTTGCCGAAATTGAGGTATAACGGGTCGTTGGAAGCAATCTATAAACGATATTGCTTCTGACAGCATATATATCGGTTTGTGAGTGCACACAAACGGAATTACGGCTCAATGGAAGCGAGCCCTAAGTTTGGCTCCCGCTCTTCATTGGCACACTGTTCTTTGTGGGGGTTAAAACACAGCTGGCAATGGTCATAATTTCCAGCAGGGGATTTTTTTGCATAAGCTTATCACTTACCTTTAAAGGGACATTAAACAACTCTTGTGTAAAAATGTTGCTTGCCCCACACATTTCCTACAGGAGAACAAAAGCCAGTTAGGGTTTACACAGTTTGCAGCATTTTAAATAAAATAGAATTGGCCTCATTAGAGAGCAGGGGATCAAAATTCTTACACACAAAAAAAACAAAACAAACGAATGCCCCTTTAAATCTAATGGAGTCGATGTTGTGATCTAGTCAATATTGGTCATCTTATTTGGAGCATCTCACTGTTGATATGTATTTAATATAATCTAACTAGACATCTTTTTCTATAGATTTAGAAGTGGGAACTGTAATTGTAGTCGTACCAAAGCCAACGGCAAAAGCTCTAACAAGATGTATATATTTAGCAGCTAAAGTGGCTGTTTATACCAGACGGTATAAGTGCCTTCCTTGTGTATCAAGCAGACTTACTGGCCGTCAAGGACAAGGCACACACTTATATTATTAGATGCTATCCCTTAATTTGGTATGATTGATGGATTCACATTACCCCTTAAGCACTAAAAACATTGTAAGTGCAGAGTCATTAATCATCTCAGATAATCACTACTGTAAAGCCTACATGCATATATCTTATGCAAAAGCTCCCATTAGAAATCTATTTTAAATAGATAAAAAAAATGCTCTTAATACATGAAAAACAAACATTAAAGTGAAGCATTACCAAGTTAATACAAGCATATTTAAATTTCCATAAGATTTTAAACTTTCCACTGCCTGCAAGACCTTAAACCATTTAAAAAAAATTTGAGCTGAACAATCAAACTATTTTAAAAGAGTACAAAAATGTAAAAATAATACCTATGCAGCACTGAATAATTCATTTTGGGTGAATCAATCTGAACAAATATTCTGAAAAATTTGTTTATCAGAATATTCATTTGCTGCACTTTTCGGTGTCCATTCTGTTTACAACTAAACAAATACTGAATATTCAGTGGTAATATTTACTTTTGTTTTCATTTGTTGTTTTTCTGCAGATGAAAAAGTATAACCTGTAGTTTTATACTTACCTACAGAGCGCTGGGGGAGTCATGATAATCCCAACCCTTCTTCACAGAGCCCAGGTACGCACTAATAGGAAGCTATGAGTACGGCTGAAACGCGTAAGCTGAACTACATACTAAAGGGCATGTCTTTTGTCTATTTTTGTATCACTTCTGTTTTTATGGAATAAAGCTGAATTTCACTTTTGCTGCGGCTCCTGAACTTTTGTTTGTACGCACTAATAGGAGGCTTAGCGTGGCGCAGCCAAGAGCCTGCACTAAAAGACCTCATTTAGAGCAGGCCCTAGGTTCCACTGCGCTTAGCCTCCTATTAGCGCGGCCCTGGAATCTGTGAAGAAGGGTCAGGAATAGAGCGACTCCCCAGTGCGCTATAGGTATTTTACCTTTTAAAGCTGATTTAAATGAAACTAATCTATACTTATAAAATTCATTAAAATACATTTGTTTTATTCAAAGCGATTGTAAACTTTAACGAGTTAAAGCCCAATATCAAATAATACTCTTAAAAATATGGGCATTAAAGTTTACAAAGTTGCTTATTTTTAAAAATACTTCCGGCTTCCTCCAATTGTTGCGTTGCCCCACGAGCTGGATGCCAAAGGGGGCACACAACGGAGGAAGCCGTATTCGTTATCGATCTGCTAAAGAAAGCAGGAGCTGCAGGTGGAGAATCACTGGTCTGTTTTCCATAAAGCAAAGGTAAGTATTTTAAAAAATAAGCATCTTTGTAAAGTGTAATGAATTAAAGTGCCCCTGTTTTCAAGAGTATTATTTGATACTGGGATTTAATTCCTAAAAGTTTTCAAATCACTTAAAATTAGATGCATATTCATTTTGTGAAAACGAAACTAGTATCTGCAGCACTATTTTGCTTGCTTTTGCTGTAATATAACAATTAAAATGTTTTCTTTTTCAACTGAGAAATGAAAGCATACATTGCAGACTAACAAAACAAGCCTAGCCCGGAATAATATCTGTTCTTAATTGGCCTCAATAATCAGGGGGAATAGATAATGCAAAACAACGCAATTTTACTAACATGGTGGGAGAACTTTTGGCTATTGAAAAAATTGCAAACTCGTTTTTCTATTAATACACATTCACTCTGGGCTTATAAGTGTTGTAATTTCAAGGAGTACCTTTAAAGCTTCATAATAGGTCTGCTAAAAGGAAACTGAAATAAGACCAAGAATTTAAAAGGGGACGTAAATGTTTAAAATATATCTTTAGCATAGCTCTAATTTTTATAAGTACTTGGCAAACCAAAGGGATCTCAGACTTTTTTTTTTTTTTGCAGGGTTATACTCCTGTAGTTGCTTGCTGTCCTGCTATCCCAGCCAAACATCCTCCAAAGTCTTTGTTTTTAAAGTTTATGCCACTGAGAAACAGCAAAAGTGCACTTGTCTGTTTCAAGCTGTTGTGTGCTAGTAAAATTTAAATATGATGTGTTCAATGAGCACACAAAGGCCCCGATGATCGAAAGTGCTGTGGGCCAGTGATATATTCAAAAGGGATCTGATGCGATGTCGCGAATGCCAGACATTACTGTTTAAAGGCAGCATCGCAATAGGTGGGGATACTGGTGAATTATTCCAAGTAGCTTTGGCACTGACACTGGCAATGTAAAGTAAAAGGATCCCTTTTAAATATATAGCACACAACCTAATAACTATACCTATGTACCCCTAAACCGCCATAACCCACCACTGCAAACTAACCCTACACTGCTTGACCCCTAAACCGCCAATAGCCCACTGCAATAAATTTCTTAACCTGTTAACCCCTCTATCACCAAAATCCCACCGCACACACCCGCTACACTACTTAACCCCTATACTGCCAATACCACCTAACCTATTAACCCATATACCACCACAACCCCCCCAAAGCAAGCTACCCCTACACTACTTAACTACCCCACACCTCTAAGCTAATAGCCCCTAAGTTACAAAGAATAAAAAAAACTAAATTTACAATATAAAAAAAAAAAAATAGCATTACAGAAAACAGAAAACACTACCAAAGATAAAAAACACAGTTATGCTTATATTAAAACTAAGGCACCCTTTAAAAAAAAAAAAACATCCCAAATTAAAAAAAACTTAACTAACACTAACATTTACTATAACAATAGCCCTTAGAAGGACTTTTTGCAGGACACTGACCTAGTGCGTCAAAGCACTTTTTCAAATAAATACTACAATCCCATTCTTCAATAAAAGTACCCCCCCCCCCCCAAAAAAAAGTCTATCTATCAAAAACTCTAAATTAAAAAATCCCTATCCTAAAAAAAGATTGCCCTGAGAAGGACATTTGGTAGGGCATTGCCCCAAAATGAAACAGCTATTTTAGGAATCAAAAAACTAAACTAAAAAAAAACATAAAAAGAAAAAAAAAACTAATCTTAAAAATAAAAAAGCCCACCCCCAAAAAATCTTAAAGCTAAATCCAAAGGTTTGTACTCAGGCGGTGCTCCTCTTCTTTCTTCATGCTGGCGGCCCTCCTGTGCGGTCCTCTTCATCTTCATGGAAGCGGTCCTTATTTCATTCGATCCTTCTTTTCTTCTTATCTTCTTTTCTATTTCCAGAGCTCCTCTTCATGTGGTAATTGCCGCACACTGAAGCTTTAATGCAAGGTTCCTCGTTATATAGGGTGCCCTTGCATTTCTATTGGCTGATTTTTAAATTCTTAGTCCAATTGATCAATAGAATTAAAGCTTTTTCTACTGGTTAATTGGACTAAGAATTAAAAAAACTCAGCTTACAGAAATGTAAGGCCACCCCTATATATGACGGAACCTTGCATTCAAGCTTCAGTGTGCAGCGAGACCGCATAAAGAGGACCTCTGGAAGAAGAACAATGAAGATGAACAGGACCGCCAGCATTAAGAAACAAGAGGAGCACCTCTGGAGTGAACTTGGTGAGTACAAGCCTTGGGGTTTAGCTTTAGTATTTTTTTTTTTTGGGGGGGGGGGGTTATTTTTAAGATTAGGATATTTTTTCCTTTTATTTTTTTTTTTATTTAGTTTCTTGTTTCCTAAAATAGTTGTTTAACTTTAGGGCAATGCCCTACCAAATGTCCTTTTCAGGGCATTGTCTAATATTATGTAATAATTTAATTTACAAAAACATTTTACATTGTAACACCTTTTTGTACCTCTATATATGTCAGTCCGGGCCTGCTGCAGAAGCAAGCTGATTAGTAGGAAATGAACACTACTTGGTTATGTTCGGGAACACATTATTTTAAAGTATAAAATCAAAAATTTTAAAAAATAAAAATACATTTCTGATAACTAAACCACTGCTTCTTATGTCAACAAATTAAAGCATTATATTCAATTGTTAACACATATAAGGTATACATAGATAATAAATATAGTTACTTGGCCCTTAAACCACTACATGGTGGGGATTTATTTTATTCTGTATACCTGAAGTCATTGTGGATCTTGGAGAGACAGCCAATTTGTTATTGATATATTTTATTTTACAATCTAGTTCGTAAGTTCCCACGGGAACAGGGACCTCAATTCCCCCTGTATTTGTTTGTTAAACTTTGTCTGGTGTCTTTTATATTGTATTGTACTTTACTTGTATCTTTGTACCCATGGACAGCGCTGCGGAATCTGTTGGTGCTTTATAAATAAATAATAATAATAATACAATGAATGTTGTATCGTTAACTAAGGCATGTTGGAATGTTTAAAAGCAAGGGGGAAAAATAACTAACAAAGAGTTAACATACAGTACTATATATTGCAGTGGAGCATCATATAAGTCATTGCTTTCCAAACTGTGTGTCGTGACACATTAGTGTGTCGGCGGCAGTGTGTAGGTGTGTCCCTGCTTCAGCACAAATATTTTTTAATTTAAAATTCTTTTTAATTTTTTTTTTTGTTTCCGACTTTCTGCCTGCCTGCTACACATATCACGTGGTTGACACGTGATTGATACCTAGTGGGTCACAGATCCTATTAACCTATTGGCGCAGCTTAGCAAGAACTGAAACTATTCCCATTGGTGGCACATTAACTCCTGACTGCACGTGTAGTCTCCTCAATCGACTCGTGTCTGCACGTGTAGTCAGTGAGTGGGACAGCAGTGTGTTTGCAGTGCGGGCAGTATTCAGTTGGACTCGCAGAGCTCTGAGGGCAGCAGTTTAAATGCTGAGCTGAAGTCAGTGTTTTGGGTTTTTTGCAGCTAGCTCCCAGTAGTGCATTGCTGCTCCTTCTCTTGATATATGGATAGGAAGTGAAAGCTTAAAAATGCTTGATGATGAAATGTGAGTGTCTTTATCTAATATTCACTAAATATTCAGAAACTGTGTTCATTCCATCAACCTCATACATCCCATTAAACTAGCAAGTAGCTATTGGTGTTATTAAACTTTTTTTTAATTCTTGCACATACATACTGTTACTTGTAAATACATTTTGTTATTATATAATTTATGTATGTGTCCATATCTCTTAAAACAAGTTAGTTTAACCTCCTGTTTGCTTGTACAACTGAATTAATTACTGTGTCGCGAAATGATGTAGGTCTACAAACGTGTGTCACCAACATGAGAAGTTTGGAAAGCTCTGATATAAGTTATGACAAGTGGGGTGATATATGAATGATGATTGAAAAATCAAGTTATAGTAAAATCAATAAACTAAGAAACTCTCAGCACTTTCACAGAATAGTTAAATTAAAAAGTAAAATTAAACTTTCCTGAGTTAAATTTAGCAGGCAATTTTAAACAACTTTCAAACTTCTATTTAATTTACTTTGTTCTCTTGTTATAAGACATTCCTAGTGTGTAGGTTTGCCAGCTGTCCTTCACAAAAATACTGGACAATATGTCAGTGACTAGGCATAATGCAATTGCAGGTGGGGTTACCCAATGCTTCCCTAAAAGCTCTACCTTAGCTTTTACTCTTGACCTCCCAATGTATCATTTTCACACTGAACAGTAATTGTAACCCCTTAGCTGCCAGTAATATGCATATCAATCATTTTATCTCTATGGTTGGGGTTAACAAACAAACAAAAAAAGTCATTTGACCCCCCTGACTGCCCATCACTTCTTTCTGCTCTATATTTGTAATTAATTTAGACCCAGGAGGCCTTTTATATTTAGCTAACACAGATTTTGAAGTGTCCAGTATTTTAGCAGGCTGTCCAGTAAAACTTTCACAAAAATACTGGAGTGTCTTGTAAAATACTGGACACCTGGCAACCCTACAGTGGACTAGCTACTTATTGGTGAATGCACAAATATGCCTCAACATTGGGTCACCTGGTATATTAAGCTACCTATCAGTAGTGTTGTGGTGCCTTCAACAAAGGATACCGAGAGAATGAAAAATGTGATAACCCCCCAAAAATGGAAAATTGTTTATAATTGTATGCTCTATCTGAATCATGAAAAAATAGGGCTTCCGATTTGCACATGTATAAAAGAGGTAACAGATAACTACACAACTAAATAGCTCTTTGGGCACTTTACTTTGGATAATAACATTTCTCTAATATGTTCAAGAATACACTATGGAGGTGTATAGATTTCTTTCAGTTTAAGAATTTCCTGTTTTTTCTTTTTTTTTTTTTTTTGCAAAATCACTATACTGCAAAAACAACATAGCTTTCTAACTCCATTTTTACACATATCTGACTATCCGTATTTACGAGGATGTCATGTTTACTGCACTTTGAACCAGAGCTTTGTTTTCTCTACTAATCTTTATTTCTCACTGTTTTGTAAAAAAGGATGTATCATGTCATTAGAAGACATTTTTATGTGTCCTGTGATTTATGCAAACTAACTTCCCACACTGCCACCTTTGGGGCAGAATGATCATCAACAGTTTCCTATCAGACATATTTCCTGCAACAGGAGAAATTTGAGACTATTTAGAGTAAAATCAGGAAAGGAGCAATAGAGAAAAAGGAAAGTCTA
Organism: Bombina bombina; assembly: GCF_027579735.1. Classification (NCBI taxonomy): domain Eukaryota; kingdom Metazoa; phylum Chordata; class Amphibia; order Anura; family Bombinatoridae; genus Bombina; species Bombina bombina. Next base: position 602,798,137 of record NC_069503.1, on the reverse strand, counting down.
TTTCCTGGAAGTTCTAAAAATACAATCAATAAGCAACTTTTATTAAGTGGTCGCTAGTTAGTGAATGATGATTTGGACACATTACTGGCTGAATTTTGCCGTTGGGCATTAAACTGAACATATTTTATTCAAATATATATATATGTATATATATATATATATATATATTTACACAGGTATATATATATATATATATATATATATATATATATATATATATATATATATATATATATATATATATATATATATATATATATATATTTATGTATACAGTATCTCACAAAAGTGAGTACACCCCTCACATTTTTTGTAAATATTTTATTATATCTTTTCATGTGACAACACTGAAGAAATTATACTTTGCTACAATGTAAAGTAGTGAGTGTACAGCCTATATAACAGTGTAAATTTGCTGCGTCCCCAAAATAAATCAACACACAGCCATTCATTTCTAAACCATTGGCAACAAAAGTGACTACACCCCTAAGTGGAAATGTCCAAATTGGACCCAATTAGCCATTTTCCCTCCCCGGTGTCATGTGCCTCGATAGTGTTACAAGGTCTCAGGTGTGAATGGGGCACATGTGTGTTAAATTTGTTATCTTTCTCACACTCTCTCATACTGGTCACTGGAAGCTCAACATGGCACCTCATGGCAAAGAACTCTGAGGATCTGAAAAAAGAATTGTTGCTCTACATAAAGATGGTCTATGCTATAAGAAGATTGCCAAGACCCTGAAACTTAGCTGCAGCACGGTGGGCAAAACCATACAGCGGTTTCACAGGACAAGTTCCACTCAGAACAGGCCTCGCTATGGTCAACCAAAGAAGTTGAGTGCAGAGTTTGTCTTTGGGAAATAGACATATGAGTGCTGCCAGCATTGCTGCAAAGGTTGAAGGGTCATCCTGTCATTGATCAGACCATACGTCACACACTGCATCAAATTGGTCTGCATGGCTGTCGTCCCAGAAAAAAGCCTCTTCTAAAGATGATGCACAAGAAAGCCCATAAACAGTTTGCTGAAGACAAGCAGACTAAGGACATGGATTACTGGAACCATGTCCTGTGGTCCGATGAGACCAAGATAAACTAATTTGGTTCAGATGGTGTCAATCGTGTGTGGCGGCAGCCAGGTAAGGAGTACAAAGACAAGTGTGTCTTGCCTATAGTCAACCATGGTGGTGGGAGTGTCATGGTCTGGGCCTGCATGAGTGCTACCGGCACTGGGGAGCTACAGTTCATTGAGGGAACCATGAATGCCAACATATACTGTTACATACTGAAGCAGAGCATGATCCCCTCCCTTTGAAGACTGGGCCGCAGGGCTGTATTCCAACATGATAACGACCCTAAACACACCTCCAAGACGACCACCACCTTGCTAAAGAAGTTAAGGGTAAAGGTGATGGACTGGCCAAGCATTTTTTCAGACTTAAACCCAATTGATCATCTGTGCGGCACCCTCAAACGGAAGGTGGGGGAGCACAAGGTCTCTAACATCCACAAGCTCTGTGATGTCGTCATGGAGGAGTGGAAGAGGACTCCAGTGGCAACCTGTGAAGCTCTGGTGAACTCCATGCCCAAGAGGGTTAAGGCAGTGCTGGAAAATAATGGTTGCCACACAAAATATTGACACTTTGGGCCCAATTTGGCATTTCCACTTAGGGGTGTACTCACTTTGTTGCCAACGGTTTAGACATTAATGACTGTGTGATGAGTTATTTTGAGGGGACAGCAAATTTACACTGTTATACAGTCTGTACACTCACTACTTTACATTGTAGCAAAGTGTCATTTCTTCAGTGTAGTCACATGAAAATATATAATAAAATATTTACAAAAATGTGAGGGGTGTACTCACTTTTGTGAGTGCCTGCAATTATCACAGACACTTTACCTTTAAATAGCACTAGCAGGTGTGAACCCAAATTATGCCAGTGAACAAGGGCTAAAGCTTGGCCCGAAACATGTTTGGCGTTGGGTTCTGAACACCTTTTTGCAGGCCTACAACTAGTCTACACGTTTTTACATGACTTTTAAATGTTTTTTGATAAATAAAATCTATTTTTGTTTTTAAGATTTTTCTCACAGTATATATTTTTTCATTTCTGGAGCTGCGGGATAACAAAGTGTCTTTACATATAGATAGATAGATAGATAGATAGATAGATAGATAGATAGATAGATAGATAGATAGATAGATAGATAGATAGATAGATAGATAGATAGATATAGATATATATATAGATATATTGAATGTATTTGAATTTTTGCTTACCCATAATTATTTTGAGTTTGGGGGTACATTTTATCTGCAACCCATGTATATGCAGATCAAAACCCATTCTCAAAATCAATTATTGGATATACGAGATATATCAATGACTTGCTGTTCATCTGGGTAGGTTCAGAGTCAAGTAGCAAGGATTTTGTAAATTATCTCGATGATAATATGGTGGGTTTAGAATTCACTGCAACCTTTGATAAAGAAAGGATACCATATTTGAATGTGACACTAATAAGCAGTCCCAAGGTAAAAAAAGTTGAGACGACACTCTACAGAAAACCAATATCATCGAACACATTCTTGCATGCAGGGAGCTGTCATCCCAGACATATGAGCTATGGTATAGCTAAAGGCCAGTTTTTGCGCCTGAGAAGGAATTGTTCAGATGATGACAGCTTCCTGCAGGAGAGTGTTTCTTTAACATATCGATTCATTGAAAGGGGTTATGACTCAAATACAGTTCTGAGAGCATTAAATGATGTGAAGCTTAGAGATAGAGCTACTTGAAGATACGCCTAAAAAAGATGGACTCTAGGGATAAACCCACCTTTATTACCACATATAGCTCACAGTATTATTCAGTTTGCAACATAATTCATAAGAATCTTCCTATACTACTTGCAGATGACGATTTTAAGGACGAAGTGAGCAATAGTTGCTTCTGTGTATCACGTCGAAATGCAACAACAGGAAATATGGTCTCACCATCCATGTTAAGAACCTCTTCCCCTAAAAGTAGTTGGCTCACAACAAAGGGGAATTTGAAGTGTGGTAGAGGCACATGTAAGGCATGCAGCTATGTAACCGTTTTTCAATCCAGTGTGTCACAAAAAGTGTACTCTCATTATCACTGTACCAACTGTAGATCTAACAATGTCATCTATGTGATCACATGCTCAGCATGTGCCAAACAGTATGTTGGTTGCACCTCACGAGAGGTAAGGGAACGAATACGTACTCAAATAAATGACATAGAGCATGGAAGTTATGCCACAGGTGCCACTAAACATTTTGTTGATACACATGATAAAAATATCAACTCCTTCACATGGATGGTGTGTGATAGATTGAGAGAACTGCATAACAATGAGGCCTATTGGATTTACACCTTAGCAACCAGACAACCATTAGGCATGAATATCGAAACAGATGTGATAAATTTTTGGTGAAATTACTAGTAGTGTTATACACTAAGATTACTTTATTTATTTTAGGCATATCAGTATGATTATTAAGTCATCTGGATAGTTTAACAGTGCATCACATAAAGGTTTGTTGTGTTTCTGTCATACTAGGTGTAAAGGCATTGGCTTTAAAATATACAAGAGAGGCACAGGGCTCTACGGATATTAGTTACAAATAAAATGTTTCAAATGGAATTAAAGCTATCTAATTATACCACTAGTTGATTTTAAATAAATGTGTATTTATACCTAATAATACCAACCACCAGGTGAATAAAGATTGTACCATGAATACTTACTGTATATGAATTGCTATAATATGAGCTGTTATAATTAAATAACAATAAGATTTGTTGCCTTATGTGAATATTTATTACCAGTTAAACGCTTAATTGTATTACATAAGTGTCTTCTAACTTATCATTTCTGATATGTTTTGTAAGGTTGTGAAATGGCATATGTTAGGGTTTTGCTAATATGTATATATTTTGTTATTAGCCTTGTCAAGATATGGTTACCATCTCACATTCTAGGTTTGTATTGGCTAATTAGTTATACTGCAGGACCAATAGAATACTGAGATCTTGTATTTAAAGTGTATGTTCAACCATGGGTTAATATGGTCTATGATTAAGGCAGGAAGCTGAAACGTGTAAGACAGACAACCCGCCTGCAGTCTTACCATCTTTTCTCTTTTTTTAAGTGTTTTAGTGCCTGTTTTTGTTTTTATGCTCTCACTAACCACAATACAATAATATGTATGTTGTAGGTACATGAAATATGACAATTGGTATATAATACAAGAGACAAATTGTTACAAACCCCAACTTCACACCCAAAGAGGAACAAGTCTGACATAGATAGAGGGAAATTGGACATCAATTGGAAATTGGACATCAGAAGCAATGCAGGATGCAGACAACTAAAAAAGGATGTTTCCCGTGTGGTAGCTGTGTGACATGTAACATCCACACAGTAATAGACGGTTTATAATTCATCACAGGCTGATGTGCACCAGTGATCATGTCATATACATCCTCATGTGCCCATGTTCCCTTGTTTATGTAGGGAAAATGGTATCCTCCTTTAGGGATAGAATGGATAATCATCGCTTTCCCATAAGAGAAGCTCTTAAGGAGGGTGACTTGACCCAGCCAGTTGTGAGACATTTTTTGCAACATAAACACAGTGTATCAAGCCTACGTACCATGGTAATCGACCATGTACCACCCCTACCTAGAGGAGGTGACAGAGCAAACAAGCTTCTTTGCATTGAGACTAAATGGATCTATATGTTGGGTACCCTGATACCTAGAGGACTGAATTTTCTTATGGACTTTGGCCCATTTTACAACAGATGATAGACACATATGGAATATCCAGCGGTAACACTCTCCAGTAATAGTACTCATATTGAATATCCAGCTGCGATACTCTTCAGTAATGCTACACATGATTGTTCGATCTAGTGGGGTCTTACTGGTTTCTGTCATCCTCTGATTGTCACTGAAGGATAAGCATGAGGTGTTAATATGGGGTGTCATATCATATTTGTATGTAGTTGGAATAAACTGTTCATTTAACTTATACCCAATACTGGTGACATTTATGTGTTTAAATCTGCATCTTCACATTCAGTATAAACAACTATCATTTGTTGTGACTACATGCTGTGATCTATCTAATTGTGGTGGCAACATGCTTTTGTAAATAAAGTTTTAATGCCACCTGTATTATGTAATACGATAATATGTATGTTGTAGGTACATGAAATATCTATGGTTGAACTTAATCTTGTGTCATAACCCTCTCTCTTATACTGCTGGAATATATATTATGCATATGTAACACTTTGATGTAGTGGAGATTGTTTTTCAGGTTACCACAGTAACGGTTCTCTTCACACGCGGCACACGTGATGCATCACGTTCGTGATTACGTCATCATTATGAGCCAGCGTGTGTTAAACAATACGGATCTGTGGGGCTTAAACTGCTTATATGCCTAGGCATCTATGGTATGTAGATAAGATTACCCTAAGCAGGTAGTTGCAAGTATGGTAGCTACATCTGATAACAGGATCGTTTAATTATCGATGTACATAGTGTTGCTTACTTGTTACCATGGTAACTACTTCCTCCACATGTTGCAGATGCGATGTGTCATCCCAATGGGACGGCGTCCTCATGACAATGTGGTTTGTAAGGTATAAATTGCTTATTTTAATACATTGTCAGCAACTCTTTTTAGGTTTATTCCTATGAACCAGTTTGGACATTTGACAAAGGTGCTGTCATGGCGCTGAAACGCTATGCTATTTTAATCTTGTAAATAAAAGCTACATTTTATATATTCAAGACCAGCGAGTGTCTGTTTTTTCGCATTAAATTTTCTTTTTTCTACTTATGGAGCACCCTGGCAGTTGGTAACAATGTGGGACTGTGCTTTTCCTTCCTTGGACTCTACTATATGAGAGAGAGAGAAAGAGAGAGAGAGAGAAAAAGAGAGAGAGAAAGAGAGAGAGAGAGATTTTTAAATCTGGATAGAAAATAAAGGCCTTGAAACAGATAGGGGGATATCTATCAAGCCGTCAACCGCAAATATGCCGGAATTCCACATCGTAATTGTTGCGAGATTGATCCAACCTAATTATTAAAGCCTACGGACCCGCAAAAGTTGAAATTTGTGACGTAATATACGATCCGCCGGTCTCAATCCAACGCAGATCGATGCTTACATCGTTACAGATGTTCCGAATACACATTCGGCTCTATTTGACACTTTTTCCAAGTTATCAAACTTTTAACAGGTACGCGCACAGCTATTCTGGCCCAGTGTACCTGGGTTTCAATCCGCCACCCTGGAGGCCGCGGATGCCATATAAATCAATGGGAGTCTGAAAGCACCAAAAGCTTATGTTCGATGTTGCCAGATATCCCATTGATTTCTATTGTTGAAAAAAAGTTACGCTTACACCTAACACCCTAACATAAACCCTGAGTCCAAACACCCCTAATCTGCCGCCCCGACATCGACGCAACTTAAATAAAGTTATTAACCCATATTCTGCCGCCCCCACTAAATAAACATATTAAACCCTAAACCTCTGGCCTCCCACATCACTACCACTAACTAAACCTATTAACCCCTAAACCGTCAGCCCCCCACATCACCAAAAAATAAATTAAGCTATTAACCACTAAACCTAACAAGCCGCTAACTTTAAATTAAAATTACAACTTCCCTATCTTCAAATAAATTTAAACTTATCTGTAGAATTAAAATAAACTATATTAAACTATTAATTAACCTACCCTAACTATTATCCTACAATGAAATTAAACTACCAATTAAATAAAATAAATTACATATTAAAAAACTAACCCTACTCAAATTAATTAAATATACTATTAAACATTATTAAAAGTACTAAAATTACAGAAAACAAACAAACACTAAGTTACAAAAACAAACAAACACTAAATTACAAAAAATAAAAAACCACATTATCAAAAATAAAAAAGAATTACACCTAATCTAATAGCCCTATAAAAAAGCCCCTCCAAAATAAAAAAAAAAACCTTGCCTACAATAAACTACCAATGGCCCTTAAAAGGGTCTTTTGTGGGGCATTGCCCCCAAAAAATCTGATTTTACCTGTAAAAAAATACACACACACCCCCAACAGTAAAACCCACCACCCAACCAACCCCCCCAAATAAAATAACCTAAGCTCCCCATTGCCCTGAAAAGGGCATTTGTATGGGCATTGCCCTTAAAAGGGCATTTAGCTCTTTTACATGCCCAGACCCTAATCTAAAAATAAAACCCACACAAAAAAACCTTAAATAAACCTAACACTAACCCCCAATGATCCACTTACAGTTATTGAAGTCCCGCTTGAAGGATCCATCCAGCCGGCAAGAAGTCTTCATCCAGGCGGCGAAGTCCTCATCCAGGCGACAAGAAGTCTTCATCCAGGCGGCATCTTCTATCTTCATCCATCCAGCGTGGAGTGGGTCCATCCTGAAAACATCCGGCGTGGAGCATCCTCTTCATAGGGTCGCCGCCGTAAACTGGAACTTCAATGCAAGTGACGCCATCCAAGATTGCGTCCCTTGCATTCCTATTGGCTGAAAGATTTCAATCAGCCAATAAGATTAGAGCTGCTAAAATCCTATTGGCTGGTCCAATCAGCCAATAGGATTGAGCTCTCATCCTATTGGCTGATTAGAACAACCAATAGGATGAGAGCTGCTAAAATCCTATTGGCTGATTGGAACAGCCAATAGGATTTTAGCAGCTCTAATCCTATTGGCTGATTGAAATCTTTCAGCCAATAGGAATGCAAGGGACGCAATCTTGGATGGCATCACTTGCACTGAAGTTCCAGTTTACGGCGGCAACCCTATGAAGAGGATGCTTCGCGATTGATGTCTTCAGGATGGACCCGCTCTGCACCGGATGGATGAAGAAGATGCCGCCTGGATGAAGACTTCTTGCCACCTGGATGAGGACTTGCCGGCTGGATGAAGATCGAAGAGGCCGTCTGGATGAAGACTTCTTGCCGGCTGGATGGATCCTTCAAGCAGGACTTCAATAACTGTAAGTGGATCGTCAGGGGTTAGTGTTAGGTTTATTTAAGGGTTTTTTGGGTGGGTTTTATTTTTAGATTAGGGTCTGGGCATGTAAAAGAGCTAAATGCCCTTTTCAGGGCAATGGGGAGCTTAGGTTATTTTAGATAGGTTGTTTATTTGGGGGGGTTGGTTGGTTGGGTGGTGTGTTTTACTGTTGGGGGTGTTTGTATTTTTTTACAGGTAAAAGAGCTGATTTCTTTGTGGCAATGCCCCACAAAAGGCCCTTTTAAAGGGACAGTCTAGTATAAATTAAACTTTCATTATTCAGATAGGACTTGAAATTTTAATCAACTTTCCAATTTACTTTTATCATCACATTTGCTTTGTTCTCTTGGTATTCTTAGTTTAAACTAAACATAGGTAGGCTCATATGCTAATTTCTAAGCCTTTGAGGGCTGCCTCTTATCACATGCTTTTTAAATCTCTTTTCAACACAAAGAAACAGAAAGTACATGTGGCCCATATAGATAACACTGTGTTCAGGCACAGGGGGTTATTTAAGATTTAGCACAAAACAATGCTAAATTTAAGACAATAGATAATAAACAGTCACAGTCATGTGATCAGGGGGCTGGAAGAAGGTTCTTAGATACAAGGTAATCACAGAGGTAAAAGGTACAGTATATTTCTATAACAGTGTTAGCTGTGCAAAACTGGGGAATGGGTAATAAAGGGATTATCTATCTTTTAAAACAATAACAATTATATGGTACACTGTCCCTTTAAGGGCCATTGGTAGTTTATTGTAGAGTAGGAGTTTTTTATTTTGGGGGGGGGGCTATTTTTATTTTTATAGGGCTATTAGATTAGGTGTAATTCTATATTATTTTTGATAATGTTGTTTTTTTTATTTTTCGTAATTTACTGTTTGTTTTTTCTGTAATTTATTACTTTTAATAATGTTTAATTGTATATTTAATTAATTTGAGTAGGGTTAGGTTTTTAAATATGTAATTTATTTAATTTAATTGTTAGTTTAATTTAATTGTAGGATAATAGTTAGGGTAGGTTAATTAATAGTTTAATATAGTTTATTTTAATTCTACAGGTAAGTTAAAATTTATTTGAAGATGGGGATGTTGTAATGTTAGTTTAAAGTTATCGGGTTGTTAGGTTTAGTGGTTAATAGCTTAATCTATATTTTGGAGATGTTGGGGGCTGACGGTTTAGGGGTTAATAGGTTTAGTTATTGGTAGTGATGTGGGAGGAAGTTTAGGGGTTAATAACTTTATTTAGGTTGCGGCAGGGTCGGGGAGCGGTGGGATAGAGGTTAATAACTTTATTTAGGTTGTGGCGGGGTCGGGGAGCGGCGGGATAGGGGTTTATAACTTTATTTAGGTTGCGGCAGTGTCTGAGAGCGGCGGGATAGGGGTTAATTACTTTATTTAGGTTGCGGCGGGGTCGGGGAGCGGAGGGATAGGGGTTAATAACTTTATTTAGGTTGCAATGGGGTAGGGGAGCAGCGGAATAGGGGTTAATAACTCTATTTAGGTTGCGGCGGGGTCAGGGAGCTGCGGGATAGGGGTTAATAACTTTATTTAAGTTGCGGTGGTGTTGGGGAGCGGCGGGATAGGGTTTAAACATTTTAGTATAGTGGTGGCGTTTAGTGACAGGGTATAAATAAAGTTGGGGAAAAGCCGAATAGACGCGAGATTGATGACTGCTAGTTAACAACAGTCCGATGCTTATCGCCCCGTACTTGGTGCGCGTCTTTTTGCCAGCTTTTTTTATAAATAAGGAGAGCATATTGAGATACGTGGCTGCAATATTAGGCGAGCTTATTGATGGCGGTGAACGCAACACAGTTGATGGCTTGATAGATATCCCCCATAATCTCTTCTTGGAGGAAGAGGCCAAGGCTGGGAACTGGACATCTGAACCAGATATGTAAACCAAACTCTTATAAGCCCCTTTGGAGCTATAAGAAACACTGATGCACATTCTGTAACCTGAACCAGATTGTTACCCTGGGTAACAATCCGGAGGAGGAAACACATACGCCAGCTTAAATCACCAAGGCATCTGCAGAGAATCTGTCTGCAGAGTCCTAGAATCTCTCGAACTGGATAAATACTAAAGAAGCTGCTTGTTCAACCTGGAAGCCATGAGATTAATCTCTGGCATTCCCCAAAGACTTACAATATGACTGAATACTTTCTGAATGAAGAGACCATTCCCCTGGATGGATAGTCTGAAGACAGAAAATCTGTTTCCCAAATGCACCTCTGGAATATGAACTGCAGATATATGACAATGCTGGATCTGCCTAATCCAGAATTTTCTGAACTTCTTAAATTGCTATGGAACTTTTGGTCCCCCCCCCCCCGGTGATTGATATATGCCATTTGTGACATTGTCTGTCTGAAACTGAAGGAAGGAGGCTATCCTCAACTGGGGTCAAAAAAGAAGAGACTTGTGAATTGCTCAGAGTTCCAAAATATTTATGGGCAACTTTGCCTCCTAAGATGACGAAACTCCCTGAGCAAAGCAGAATCCTATACTGCACCCCGGCCGGACAGACCTGCATCTGTCTAAATAACAGTCTACAGAGGATGAGCAAAGCATGCTTCCTGAGAAATGTGCAGGGGAACTAACCACCATTAGAGAGACTGCACTGCTAGGGGACTCAGAAAAAATATTTGAGAAAACTGGGATAGATCCCTCTTCAACTTATTCAGCCAATCGGAATTAAGGTAGAAAAAATCCTATTGGCTGATGCAATCAGCCAATAGGATTGAACTGGCATTCTATTGGCTGATTGGAACAGCCAATATAATGCCAGCTCAATCCTATTGGCTGCTTGGATCAGCCAATAGGATTGAACTTCAATCCTATTGGCTGATTACATCAGCCAATATGATATTTTCTACCTTAATTCCGATTGGCTGATAGAATTCTATCAGCCAATCGGAATTGAAGGGACGACATCTTGGATGACGTCATTTAAAGGAACCTTCATTCAGTCGTCGGCCGTGGAAAGAAGAGGATGCTCCGCGTTGGATGTCTTGAAGATGAACCTGCTCTGCGCCGGATGGATGAAGATAGAAGATGCCGTCTCGATGAAGACTTCTGCCCGTCTGGAGGACCACTTCTGCCCGGTTGGATGAAGACTTCTCCCGGCTTCGTTGAGGACTTTGGCCCGGTTGGGTGAAGACGTCTCCCGGTAAGGTGATCTTCAGAGGGTTAGTGTTAGGTTTTTTTAAGGGGGTATTGGGTGGGTTTTAGAGTATGGTTGGTTGTGTGGTGGTGGGTTTTAATGTTGGGGGGGGATTGTAATTTTTTTAGGTAAAAGAGCTGATTACTTTGGGGCAATGCCCCGCAAAAGGCCCTTTTAAGGGCTATTTGTAATTTAGTGTAGGGTAGGGCTTTTTTTATTTTGGAGGGGCTTTTTTATTTTGTTAGGGGGATTAGATTAGGTGTAATTAGTTTAAAAATCTTGTAATTTCTTTATTATTTTCTGTAATTTAGTGGGTTTTTTGTCGTACTTTAGATAATTTTATTTAATTGTAATTAATTGTATTTAATTTAGTTAATTTATTTAATTATAGTGTAGTGTTAGGTGTAATTGTAACTTAGGTTAGGTTTTATTTTACAGGTAAATTTGTCTTTATTTTAACTAGGTAGTTATTAAATAGTTAATAACTATTTAATAACTATTCTACCTAGTTAAAATAAATACAAAGTTGCCTGTAAAATAAAAATAAACCCTAAGCTAGATACAATGTAACTATTAGTTATATTGTAGCTATCTTAGGGTTTATTTTATAGGTATTTAGTTTTAAATAGGAATTATTTAGTTAATTGTAGTACATTTATTTATTGTAATTATATTTAAGTTAGAGGGGTTAGGGTTAGAGTTAGACTTAGGTTTAGGGGTTAATACATTTAATATAGTGGCGGCGACGTTGGGGGCGGCAGATTAGGGGTTAATAAATGTAGGTAGATGGCGGCGATGTTATGGACGGCAGATTAGGGGCTAATAATATTTAACTAGTGTTTGCGATGTGGGAGTGCAGCGTTTTAGGGGTTAATATATTTATTATAGTGGCGGCGATGTCCGGTTCGGCAGATTAGGGGTTAAAATATTTATTTTAGTGTTTGCGATGTGGGGGGCTCGGTTTAGGGGTTAATAGGTAGTTTATGGGTGTTAGTGTACTTTTTAGCACTTTTGTTAAAAGTTTTATGCTACGGCGTTGTAGTGTAAAACTCTTAACTACTGACTTTTAAATGCGGTACCAGTCTTGACAGGAGAGGGTGTACCGCTCACTTTTGGTCAGACTCGTAATACCGGCGCTATGCAAGTCCCATTGAAAATATAGGATACGCAATTGACGTAAGTGGATTTGTGGTATTTCCGAGTCTGGCCAAAAAAGTGAGTGGTACACCTGTACCTGCAAGACTCATAATACCAGCGGGCGTTAAAAAGCAGCATTGGGACTGGCCAACGCTGCTTTTTAACCCTAACGCACAACTCGTAATCTAGGCCAGAGTGTTTATGAAAGATTTCCAATGAAACCATAAACCATACCCCAAATACATTCCTCTGAAAGCACTGTACTCTGAGGGAAAACGGTCTCAACATAGACTGAAAAGTATTTATAGGACCAGTCAACACAGTAGATTTGCATAATCAACAAATGCAAGATAACAAGACAATACAATAGCATTTACTCTGAAATTCAAATAAGTAGTAGATTTTTTTCTAATAAATTTCAAAGTTATGTATATTTCCACTCCCCCTGTACAATGTCATAGCAATCAGCCAATCACAAATGCATATACGTATAGTCAGTGAATTGCTGCACAAGCTGGTTACTCAAAAAGTGTAAATATAAAAGAATGTGCACATTTTTTTAATGGAAGTAAACTGGAAAGTTGTTTAAAATTACATGCTGTATCTGAATCATGAAAATTTAATTTGACCTGAGTGTCCCTTTAAGTATTTTTTTCTAAAACATATTTTGATTATTTTATATTAACTTATTTTTTGACAGAAACAAGTAAATTAAAGGACATGAAAACCAACATTTTTCTTTCATGACTCAGATGGAGCACACACATAACTTTCCAATGTACTTCTATTATAAAATGTTCTTCATTACTCGATTATCTTTGTTGAAAGAGCAATAATTAACTACTGTGAGCTAGCTGAACACATTGGGTGAGCCAATGACAAGATACATATATGTAAAGCCACAAATCAGCAGGTATCTCCCAATAGTGAATTTCTGTCTTGAGCCTATCTAAGTATGCTTTACATAAATTGGAAAGTTTTTTTTAAATTGAGTGTTTTATCAGAAGCATGAAAAAAAAATGGGTTTCATGTTCCTTTAACACTGGTAGGAAAGTGTTCAGAGGGCTCAGCTTCAAAGGGAATTTAAGGGACAGAATCAGAAGGCTCCATTATAGCAACAAACTCCAAAAGTAGATAATGCATAAATAAAAGTAGTTAAATCCACACACACAAAAACTTATTTTTACTAGGCTAGGTGCACTAGAAAAAGCAGAAGGAGACACACTTTATATCCGATGACAGAATAGCGCACTAACAGAAGAGAGTTTTCAAAACCAGATGATGAATAAAAGGAAAAAGCGTGCCAAAACCAGACGTGCGCATACATGAAGGCTATACGTGTTAACCTGATGCACAGAGACCATAAGGGCAATGCATTTGAAAAAACCTAAACAGGCAAAAAAAACTGACGCACGTAGACTAGAGGAAATATGGACACTAATCCGACGTATGCAATCCCGAAAGCTGACCCTCGCAAAAGAAATCAGTCATATCGACTTGTGCAGACAATGCGCTCAAAAGAGTACAAATTTGTTTTAAATCTAAAGGGGTATAACTTAAATAAAGATTCTGTCCCAGGGTTATGATATATATATATATAATAGTAATGAAGGAAACTGGAAAATATTCAGCGCTACGTTTTAACCCAAATGATGTAATGATAAGTAATATCGCTAATAACATAAGCTCAAAAAATACATCAAATACACACATACATGTGAAAAAGTCCAAAGAGGTGATGATCGTAGCTGTGGAATTTAGACGAGATAATTGGTATAGTCAATAAAAATAATAACCGGTCTCCGTGATGCTCTCTAATTGTAGTGTACTTACAAGACACTCCCTCAATCGTATGAGGTAAGTATAGTGCGCTGTGTATTAGGAGCGTCTCCGTGAGCTGTTGGTTGTTGAATGCTTGGTTACACCATACAAGATACCTCCAGTTTGCAGAGTTTCTCCAACGTGGCCCCACTGGTCTAGGATTCTGTATATAATCCTCTCAGATCGCAACACAGTAGTCGATAATGGCCATATAATAGAAACAGTGGAGAAATAGCAAAAATAGTGTAATACTGTTTATTGGTACAAACATGTAGAAAAGATATAGAGTAGCGTTTTGTTAGAGGCGCCCCAAAAGGCTGACTAAAGATGATCTATCATCTTTATTCTAATTTGTGAGAAATTAGAATAGTTAGGAGACTTGTACTGTATTCTCTAAGTACTAGTGTACATCCACTCATCCATATGTAGAAAAGATAAATGCATTTCAAAACCTCAATGGATATGAGGTAACTGATATACAATAATAAATATAAAGTTTGGAAACACCAAATCAATCCAAGTTGTGGTTGCATATAAACAATATTGCATGAACAATATGGAATGAACTGCGGTTGCAGTAAAAATACATGGCAGTTGATGAAACTAATGTCTATAAAAAGAGTCAATTCCGACAAAATTGTTTTACGTGCACTGTTTATGTGCAATATTAACCTAACGCATTTCAAAGGATTTGCTGATAAGCTCCTTCTTCAGAGGTATGATATTATTTTTATTGACTATACCAATTATCTCGTCTAAATTCAACAGCTACGATCATCCCCTCTATAGACTTTTTCACATGTATTTGTGTATTTGCTGTATTTTTTGAGCTTATGTTATTAGCAATATTACTTATCATTACATCATTTGGGTTAAAACGTAGCGTTGAATATTTTCCAGTTTCCTTCATTACTATTATCTATTCTTAGGGATCGCTAGGAAAAGGTTATCCCGCACCTTTGGAAGTATTATTCATATCAGCTGTTTTTTGTACAATGTATTATCCATCATAAACTTATTCTTCAATTACATTTAGAAGAATTTATATATAAACATCACCATATTTACTTTGTGTATAAATATATACATTTTGTACTTAGGTCTTGCCCTCCCTATACTAAAAAGCTTACACCAACACTAGTTGTAGATGTATTCTACTTGGCCAATATATATATATATATATATATATATTATATATTTTTTTTAAATACCCAAAAAGCGTAATAGAGTGTTAATATAATATATATGTTACTTACCAAGACACTCGTCTACTAGTAAAGCCAGTAGTAGAAAGCCAAACCAGTGCTAAAACATATTAGCAGAGAATATGGAATAGGAATATACTGAAGACCCAGCAGGAGGAGGCAAAGGACATGTCTCTGTGACACCCATGGAAGGCTTGTAACTAATTTTCACATGAGGTTAAAAATGAGACAGCCCATACTCCATACTCATCACACTGACAAGGCACTCATTGGCCTCAACTCAGTTTGAGAACCCCTCTATTTGAAGAATCCTATGCACATCTTCATTCTCCGCCTTCCTCCAGCATGATCACATTGTGCATCTCATGAATAGAGGCACCCCACTGACAGGTACCCTGTCCCTGTGAACGCTAGCATAGGGTTTCCTCCATTACCATATTTCTGCACTGCCTCACTCTTGAGGCATGCTGAAAAAGCACAGGTGCAGAGACAGAACAAGAGAGCTGCGCTAACAGTCCAGGATACAGCCTCCGTAAAGGGTACGGTTCAGGTCTACTTGAATTTTTTTTTACTTTTTTAAAAGATGGATAATTCATTTAGCTGAAGGTGATCCCTGTCAGAAGACAAGAAAACAGGAGCGCAAGTCTGTGCACCAAACAGTACACGGACAATCTAAGTGCAGATTAAAAAACTTTTTATTGCTTAAAAACAAGCATAAAACTTTCCAAACATATGGGTCTCCACTCACATCAAATGTCCTCAAACATATGAGGTATGTGTGCGCATCTGTAAGAATTACAAGTAACGTCCCCACACCGGTCTCTTCTCCTCACTCTCCTGTGATGTCCGGTAACCAGCGGGTAAGTTCTCTTATTGGTGTCATAACCCATTCCCCAGTTTTTTTTGTATAACTAACACCTATATTAATACACTTTTTACCTCTGTGATTACCTTGTCTCTAAGCCTCTGTAGACTACCCCCTTATCTCCGTTCTTTTGACAGGCTTGCATTTTAGCCATTCAGTACTGACTACACGGGAGTGAGCACAATGTTATCTATATGGCACACATGAACTACTGTAGCAGTGTCTAAGTGTGAACAACTGCCAAAATGCACTGAGATAAGAGGTGGACTTCAAGGGCTTAGAAATTAGCATATGAACCTACCTAGGTTTAGCTTTCAACAAAGAATACCAACACAACAAAGCAACTATGATGATAAAAGTAAATTTGAGAGTTTTTTTTAAAATTGCATGCTCTCTCTGAATCATAAAAGCTTAATTTTGACTTGACTGTCCCTTTAAGGGCTAAAAGAGGAACTATACTCCAAAGGAATAGTTGTATGCTGGGCAAGAGTGGAAATAGCTTCATCCACCTAATGATTAGTTTCCAAAATCTCTTAACAGAAGGAAGAGTAATCAGATTAAATTTACTAAATGGAAGGAATAACTGTCTTTTGCCATTCCTTTGAAATATCAATACTTCTAACAGGTTGCTTGACTGTAACAGGACAATCCTCTACCTATAAAACAAATAAGACTTCTCATAATAAAGTATGCATATGCTCAAGCCTGAAATAAAAGGACAGATTGTCTGTCACTATCCTCAGAGTCAGAAACACCCCTATAATAAGTGAGTAACTTAGAAGGACCACTCCTAAGGGAAGTCTCTAATGAGCCAAAGGCCAAAGAAGGACCACCTTCTAATCCTTGGAAATGTTTGCGCTTTACATCTGGAGGCAAGATATTTAAAACCTCATTAATCGAGAATATACACCTTAAGTTTTGGAAAAAGTGACCTCTCCTGGGTAAAGTAAAAACCCTTGCACACTCTGAAGAGCCAAAACCTTGTTTAGACTTAGCACAAGTGATACATAGCTGAGCAGGGAGGGACACACACCTGAGAATCCTTACAAAGAAAAAACAAAGTGAAAGGGGTTAAAGTAGCATACAGTCTCCTTCCTAGAAAAATCAGCTGATGGACTAGAGGCCTGAGCTGCACAAGTTTTCTAAATAGTAACCGTAAATAAATTGCGTTATACTTCCAATTTGCTCTAGTCTATCTCACATATTTAAAAGGACATTGTACACTAGATTTTTCTTTGCATTCATGTTTTGTAGATGATCTGTTTTTGTTAAAATGTACAGGGAGTGCAGAATTATTAGGCAAGTTGTATTTTTGAGGATTAATTTTATTATTGAACAACAACCATGTTCTCAATGAACCCAAAAAAACTAATTAATATCAAAGCTGAATAGTTTTGGAAGTAGTTTTTATTTTGTTTTTAGTTATAGCTATTTTAGGGGGATATCTGTGTGTGCAGGTGACTATTACTGTGCATAATTATTAGGCAACTTAACAAAAAACAAATATATACCCATTTCAATTATTTATTTTTTACCAGTGAAACCAATATAACATCTCAACATTCACAAATATACATTTCTGACATTCAAAAACAAAACAAAAACAAATCAGTGACCAATATAGCCACCTTTCTTTGCAAGGACACTCAAAAGCCTGCCATCCATGGATTCTGTCAGTGTTTTGATCTGTTCACCATAAACATTGCGTGCAGCAGCAACCACAGCCTCCCAGACACTGTTCAGAGAGGTGTACTGTTTTCCCTCCTTGTAAATCTCACATTTGATGATGGACCACAGGTTCTCAATGGGGTTCAGATCAGGTGAACAAGGAGGCCATGTCATTAGATTTTCTTCTTTTATAGCCTTTCTTGCCAGCCAAGCTGTGGAGTACTTGGACACGTGTGATGGAGCATTGTCCTGCATGAAAATCATGTTTTTCTTGAAGGATGCAGACTTCTTCCTGTACCACTGCTTGAAGAAGGTGTCTTCCAGAAACTGGCAGTAGGACTGGGAGTTGAACTTGACTCCATCCTCAACCCGAAAAGGCCCCACAAGCTCATCTTTGATGATACCAGCCCAAACCAGTACTCCACCTCCACCTTGCTGGCGTCTGAGTCGGACTGGAGCTCTCTGCCCTTTACCAATCCAGCCGCGGGCCCATCCATCTGGCCCATCAAGACTCACTCTCATTTCATCAGTCCATAAAACCTTAGAAAAATCAGTCTTGAGATATTTCTTGGCCCAGTCTTGACGTTTCAGCTTGTGTGTCTTGTTCAGTGGTGGTCGTCTTTCAGCCTTTCTTACCTTGGCCATGTCTCTGAGTATTGCACACCTTGTGCTTTTGGGCACTCCAGTGATGTTGCAGCTCTGAAATATGGCCAAACTGGTGGCAAGTGGCATCTTGGCAGCTGCACGCTTGACTTTTCTCAGTTCATGGGCAGTTATTTTGCGCATTGGTTTTTCCACACGCTTCTTGCGACCCTGTTGACTATTTTGAATGAAACGCTTGATTGTTCGATGATCACGCTTCAGAAGCCTTGCAATTTTAAGAGTGCTGCATCCCTCTGCAAGATCTCTCACTATTTTTGACTTTTCTGAGCCTGTCAAGTCCTTCTTTTGACCCATTTTGCCAAAGGAAAGGAAGTTGCCTAATAATTATGCACACCTGATATAGGGTGTTGATGTCATTAGACCACACCCCTTCTCATTACAGAGATGCATATCACCTAATATGCCTAATTGGTAGTAGGCTTTCGAGCCTATACAGCTTGGAGTAAGACAACATGCATAAAGAGGATGATGTGGTCAAAATACTCATTTGCCTAATAATTCTGCACTCCCTGTATAAATTTGCTTATTTTAAACATTGTGCTGATTTTAAGACTCCTAACCATCCCCAAAGATTTAGATGTATACTAATGTCTACAGACTCCTGGTTGTGTAATGGGTCTTCTCATATGCAGGGGAGGGGGGGGTCTGCTCTTCTTGCTTACCCTGCCCCTTTCAGTGGGTTTCCAAGCCTAACCTCATCAACAGTGCTAAACTGGGAGCTTCTAAGTAAGTTTTTAAAAGGTTTTATACTGGATTTTTATATCAGTATCTGTGCATATGCTCTTTAATAGCGGTGTCTATTACATACAGTTATATGAAAATTTGTGTGTACAGTACCTTTAAGCTAACTGATAGTAAACTCCCAAATGGAAGAAAACGCACAATGTACAGCTGATTAAACCTTAACGTACTGTAAAATAAGCATTGCAAAACTGTGGCAAACAGCAAATAACAGCACAAAGGGTTAAATATAATGTATACCTATAGTTGTAACTAAACTCTGTTGATGAGAGTGCCTTACCACCTCCACCATCCTTGAAAGCCTTCCTTACACACTGAGGGCTAGATTACAAGTGGAGTGCTAAATATTGCTTGCGAGCTCTCCACTTTTTAATTGGCGTGTTCTGCTATAGAATTGCGCTCACAAGCTCACATTCACATTGCGCTCATGAGAGCTCACTTCCATAGGCTTATATGGGAACCTCCTTCTGATGTTGTCACGCACGCCATCAGAACCTCGCGCAGTGAAGGGGGTAAGTAGTACAGCGATGGGCAACATTTTAAACATATATATATATATATATATATGAATATATATATTTGTGTTAATATGTGTATATATACATTAACGCATAAATACATATGTATATAATCGTTTGCATATATTTACATTGCAGTCTATGGGAATACACAGTTCCCATAGACCGCAATGTAAAGACACTTTTAAGTTCTATTTTTTTTTCTAACATCCCACTACTACTTTAGACCCCAAAAACTGATAAGTGCAGTTTTTAATTAAAAAAAAAGCAAATTGTTTTAAAATTAAAAACTACAATGCCCTCTATTTTGTTACATAAATCTCATAACTAAAAGTGTTACAAAGTATACTAACAACCATAAACTACCTATTAACCCCTAAACCGAGGCCCTCCCACATTGCAAACACTAAATTAAAGCTATTGACCGCTAATCTGCCGCTCCCGACATCGCCACCACTAATAACATTTATTAACCCCTATTCTGCCGCTCCCCGACATCGCTGCCACTTTAATAAAGTTATTAACCCCTATTCCCCCGCACACCAACATTGCCCACACTATAATAAATATATTAACCCCTATTCCGCCGCTTCCGGACATCGCCACCACTAAATAAAGTTATTAACCCTTAAACCTCTGGCCTCCTACATCACTACCACTAAATAAACCTATTAACCCCTAAACCGACAGCCCCCCACATCTCCAAAAACTAAATTAAACTATTAACCCCTAAACCTAACAACCCCTTAACTTTAAATTAAAATTACAAGATCCCTATAAAAAAAAACTTACCTGTGAAATTAAAAAAAACTAAGTTTAAACTATAAATTAAACTAACTTTACTATTATACTAAAATTAAAATAACTATCAATTAAATTAATTAAATTACACATTAAAAAACATGACCTACTAAATAGATTAAATCTACAATTACAAAAAATAAAAAATAGTAAATTACAAAAATTAAAAAAATACTAAAGTACAAAAAATAACAAACAATAAATTCCGAAAAATAACAAACGAAATTATCCAAAATAAAAAAATGACACCTAATGTAATAGCCCTATCAAAATAAAAAAGCCCCCCCAAAATAAAAACACCCCCTAGCCTACAATAAACTACCAATAGCCCTTATAAGGGCCTTTTGTAGGGCATTGCCCTAAAGAATTCAGCTCTTTTTTCTGAACAAAAATACAGACCCCCCCAACAGTAAAACTCACCACTCAACCAACTCCCCAAAATAAAAAACCTGACTCTAAAATACCTAATCTACACATTGCCCTGAAAAGGGCATTGGCCTTAAAAGGGCATTCAGCTCTTTTTCTTGCCCTTAAAAGGGCTTTCAGCTCTTTTAAAAAATGCCCAAACCCTAATCTAAAAATAATACCCACTCCAAAAAACATTAAAAAAACCTAACACTAACCATTCTTTAGGTACTTACAGTTGCTGAAGTCCCGCTTGAACGATCTTCATCCCAGTGGCTCCATCTTCATCCATCGCGGGACCAGCATCTTCATTCCTGCTGAGGCGGAGCGGTCGACACGCAGAGGCGTTGGTCAAGGCGAAGGTCCAAGGAGAAGGTCGAGGCGGAGGTCCAAGCCGGAGGTCCATTGATCCAACATGGAAGTCCTTTTCATAGATATAAACATAGACATAGATATAAACATAGATATTGACGGCAGATAAGAGCCATAGGCCCAGCAAGTCTGCCCGACCTTACCTAACAGTATAAACTTATCTAGTTCGTAGGATAGCCCTATGCTTGTCCCATGCATTTTTAAAGTCCCCCACAGTGTTTGTTGCTACTACCTCTTGAGGAAGTTTATTCCATAAATCAATCACTCTTTCTGTAAAGAAGTGCTTCCTCAAATTACTCCTGAATCTACTACCCTTTAGCTTGAGCTCATGACCCCTTGTTCTTGAATTTTCCATTTTATGTAAAATACCCACAGCCTCAGTTTTACTAAACCCTTTAATGTACTTGAAAGTTGCTATCATATCACCTCTTTCCCTTCTCTCCTCTAAGCTATACATATTTAGGTCATTGAGCCTATCCTGGTAAGTTTTATTTTTTAGACCATGTACCATTTTGGTAGCCCTCCTTTGCACAGATTCAAGTTTGTTAATATCCTTCTGAAGATATGGCCTCCAGAACTGCACACAATACTCAAGATGAGGCCTAACTAATGATCTATAAAGTGGCATAAGAACCTTACTATTTCTGCTGCAAATACCTCTACCAATACATCCAAGCATTCTGCTAGCCTTACTCGCTGCATTACTACATTGTTTACTAAGTTTTAAATCATCTGAAATAATAATTCCCAAGTCCTGTTCCTCGTCTGTAACAGTCAGTAAAGTGTCATTGAGTCTGTAATTAACATTTGGATTTTTCTTCCCTAAATGCATTATTTTACACTTTGCTGTGTTAAACTTTAGATCCCAGTCGTTTGTCCAATCCTCCAATTGTTGTATATCACTTCTCATTTTGTCTACCCCCCTGGAACATCCACTCTGTTGCAAATTTTTGTATCATCTGCAAAGAGACATACTTTCCCCTGTAGCCCTTTGCTGATATCGCAGATAAATATGTTAAACAAAACAGGCCCCAGAACTGACCCCTGAGGAACACCACTAGTAACAGCCCCCTCTGCTGAATGAACTCCATTTACTAAGACACTTTGTTTTCTGTCCTTAAGCCAGCATTCCACCCAGTTCACAATTTTTGAATCTAGACCAAGGAGATATAGTTTGTGAATAAGTTTATTGTGTGGGACGGTGTCAAATGCTTTGCTGAAATCTAGATATGCTACATCAACTGCTCCTCCCTTGTCTAATACTTTTGTTACATAATCAAAGAAGTCAATTAGATTAGTCTGACATGATCTCCCTGAAGTAAAACCATGCTGATTTTGGTCCTCTAAATTGTTTGTCTTTATGTAAGTCATAATTCTTTCTTTTAAGAGGCTTTCCATTAATTTCCCTACTACTGAAGTTAAACTAACTGGCCTGTAGTTGCCAGATTCTTCTCTACTGCCCTTTTTATGAAGAGGTATTACATTTGCTATTCTCCAATCATCTGGGACAGCTCCTGTTAATAGTGACTGATTAAACAGATCAGTTAATGGGACAGTTAGCACTGATCGAAGTTCTTTTAAAACCCTTGGATGAATATTATCAGGACCCACTGCCTTTGTAACATTTATTTTTGATAATGCTAACAAAACCTCATCCTCTGTAAAAAGGTTACTGTTAAGCTTGTTTCTATTTTGCGTAGCATCCCTTAATGTAGACATTGTATCTTCACAATCTTTAGTGAAAACAGAACAGAAGTAATCATTGAGACAGTCTGCAATCTGTTTATCTCCTTCTATTATTCTACCATCAACTGATTTCAATTTTACTATTCCTACCTTATTTTTTCTTCTTTCACTGATATATCTAAAGAATGTTTTGTCCCCATGTTTTACTGACTGTGCTATCTTCTCTTCTGCATGAGCTTTAACCTTCCTAATGAACTGCTTAGTCTTTTTTTGTCGGAGTCTCCATATTTTCATATCATCATCTGCTTGTGTGTGTCTGTAATTTTTATAAGCTATCTTTTTTGTCTTTACAGCATGTGCTACTTCTTTGGAAAACCAAATTGGTTTCCGCTTTCTTTTACTTTTACAGACATGTCTAATACAGTGTGCGGTTGCATCTAAAATGGCACCTTTCACAAATTCCCACTGTTCTTGAACCCCTGTAATAAGAGTTTTCCCCTTTAAATAGTTTTTTTAGGTATTCTCCCATTAATGAAAAATCTGCCGTCCTAAAGTCTAAAACTTTTGTTTTAGTCTGGGTGGACAGTTCCTGAACATGAATACTAAACCAAACAGATTGATGATCACTGGATCCTAAGTTCTCACCTACAGACACATCTGAAACTGTATCACTGTTTGTAAGTATTAGATCTAATATAGCTTCCTTAAGAGTTGGTTCCTTGACTAATTGTTCAAGTGATTCCCCTAGCAGAGATTCAAGAATATACCTGCTTCTAGCCAATCTAGCAGAAGGAATCTTCCAGTCTATATCTGGCAAATTAAAGTCCCCCAGTACTATAACCTTACCCTTCATGGTCATTTTGGTTATTTCATCTAATAACAGATTGTCCAGTTTTTCATCCTGCAATGGAGGCCTATATACAACCCCTGTTCTAAAAACATTTTTATCTCCAATTTCCAAAGTCACCCAAATACTTTCCACCTCATCTTTTGTTCCTACAATTTCAGTAACCTTTATATTTTCATTTACATACAAAGCAACTCCTCCGCCTTTCTTTCCTACTCTGTTCTTTTTAAATAACCTGTATCCAGGTATGACTATGTCCCAGTCATGCAAATCATTGTACCATGTTTCTGTTATAGCTACTAAATCCAAGTTGTCCCTAGTCATTATTGAAATGAGTTCAGGTAATTTATTTCCTAAGCTGCGAGCATTTGTGCTCATGGCATGAAGAATTTTTCTATTAGAATTTCTAGAATTGTTACTTGGACTAACAGTTTTGGCATGCTGTGGGGGGCAGGTGGATATATTAATGCTACCCCCCTTTATTAGTTTAAATGATTTCTAATAAAGTATTTGAACTCCTCTCCCAGATACTCTGTTCCTTTAGCATCCAAATGCAAGCCATCTCTCCTAAATAACCTAGTATCTTTCCAAACAGAGCTATAATGGCCAATAAAACCAAATCCTCATTCCCTGCACCACTTATCTAACCAAGAATTAAATGTTGTTATCCGCTCCATCTTTCCTGCTTCCTGGTCATACACAGGTAAAATAGCAGAAAATGATAGAGTTGATGCCACACTCTCTAAATGTTTACCTAGGTCACAAAACTCTTTCTGAACAGCAGCAACATGATTACTAGCCAGATCATTTGTTCCTAAATGAACAATCACATCTAACTCACTTCCCTATCCTGCTGCCTTAACAATTCTCAAAATACGATTCTTATCCCTGTGAGCAGTAGCTCCTGGAAGACATCTAACCTCCCTTGTTTCTCCTTTACTTTCACCTAAATACGCATTCCTCAAAATAGAGTCACCCACTAACAGTCTTTTTCTCAAAAACACATCTGCAGTTCTTTCCTGTGTTATGTTACCTGGAGAATCAGGTGCCAATAGATTTAAATTACCTGTTACAGCTTCAGAGGGCTCAGAAACAGCAATCTCCTCATCACAAGTGTATTCGGCAAGAGCAGCATAGGAGTTTTGCAATGGCAGAGGTTGTGGGCAATGCTTCTGGTCTACTGTTCTAATTCTTCCAGAGCCTACAGTGATCCATCTGCCTCTCCTTGCTGATCTCTGGGGTAGAGGGGCTTCTTTCTGAGGCAGCTTTGTAGAGGTAACAGGTATGTTACTTACCTTAGCTTGAAGTTTAGCTATTTCCTCCCTTAACAGGGAAAACTGCTTACAAACAGGACAGCCCCTAAATCTCCAAAAAGTAGAACGATTAAAAAGTGCAAAACACCCATTGCACTGTATCTGAGACATTTTAAACTATGCAACACTTTAACAATAAGAAAAATATAAGTATTATTTACTACTGAATAAGCCTGAATAACCCTGAAATAACTCAAATATCCTTATGTATTTGATCCTTTTTTAGTTTGATCTCTTTGCTAAGAAGCAGAGCTAAACAGATCTCTTTAAATACCCTCAGAAAGATAGGGTGGGGTCCCTCCTAATTGCTCACCTATGCAAACAATCTAATTGTTATCTAATTGCAATACTAAAAACCAGAATACAAAAGAATGTAAATTAACTCAAACCTTTAACTGTTCAATTTCTGTAGTGAAACTAATTCACAGTTCAGGTCTACCACCTTTAACTGTTCAATTTCTGTAGTGAAACTAATTCACAGTTCAGGTCTACCACCTATAAAAAAACAAAATATAAAGTTAATAGAAATACAAAATATATTATCTGAAAGTACAAACTATTCAAGTAACAACAATTTAAAAGAGAAATGTTATATACCTTTCTGAAATAACTCAAATATCCTTATGTATTTGATCCTTTTTTAGTTTGATCTCTTTGCTAAGAAGCAGAGCTAAATGTTTAGCAGAGCTAAACAGATCTCTTTAAATACCCTCAGAAAGATAGGGTGGGGTCCCTCCTAATTGCTCACCTATGCAAACAATCTAATTGTTATCTAATTGCAATACTAAAAACCAGAATACAAAAGAATGTAAATTAACTCAAACCTTTAACTGTTCAATTTCTGTAGTGAAACTAATTCACAGTTCAGGTCTACCACCTTTAACTGTTCAATTTCTGTAGTGAAACTAATTCACAGTTCAGGTCTACCACCTATAAAAAAACAAAATATAAAGTTAATAGAAATACAAAATATATTATCTGAAAGTACAAACTATTCAAGTAACAACAATTTAAAAGAGAAATGTTATATACCTTTCTGAAATAACTCAAATATCCTTATGTATTTGATCCTTTTTTAGTTTGATCCCTTTGCTAAGAAGCAGAGCTAAATGTGATCATACGCCACACACTAAGGATTTAAATGCAAGGTGCCCCTTTTATACTGGGGGTACCATTGCATTACAATTGGCTGAAAAATTTAATACAGCCAATAGGAATTAGGGCTGCTAAAATCCTATTGGCTGTTCAAATCAGCGAATAGGATCTAAGCATCTCTCAATTCTATTGGCTGATTCGAATCAGGAGAGGCAAATTAGGGGTTAATAACATTATGTAAGTGAATGTGATGGCGATATCGGGGGCAGCAGATTAGGAGTGTTTAGACGTGTGGTTTATGTTAGGGTGTTAGGTTTAAACGTAATTTTTTTTCTCCATAGACATCAATAGGGCTGCATTACAGAGATTTTCATTCCGCAATTGCAGGTGTTAGTTTATTTTCTAACACTCTCTCCCCATTGATGTCTATGGAGAAAGCATGCACGAGCACGTCAAAGCACCGCTTGCATTTTGTGCAGTATGGAGCTCAGCGCAACCATATCGCACGCATAAGGCGGCTTTTTAAAAACTTGTAATGGCAGTGCTATGGTGGGTGAAATAACGCAACTTTTGTTGCGTTCGTTTCGCACCCTGTATAGCGCAAAACTTGTAATCTAGGTGTTTGTAATCCAAAAAGTTAATAACTATCACAGTACAAAGATTAGTATTGTTCCAAAAGTTCTAGATTACCTGATCATTTTATAGACAGAACCATTCTTAATCACTCAATATCTTTAAATGACAAAGATCTTCTCATCAAACTACAATGGCCAACGTAGTGATTACCTGTAAAACTATTTGTAAAAACATTTAGGAACAGTACACTTTTTTAACCCTTGTTATATTTGAAGTGCTGTATGGGAGTCATATTCACAGTTGTCCCCTATTTAATAGTAATTACCTTTTAAAATGAGTCAAGCAGTTTTCTTTGCTGCTCTAAGCCTTTAGACTTTTTTTTTTCTTCTGACTTTCAGCAGCCAATGATAAGCGTACAGACAATTCAATGCAGTTTTCTTTGATCACTATTTGATCAAAGAAAGTGCAAAGTGCGAGTGATGCTCTTCTCATTAGCTGTATCACCTGCTGCTGAAAGTAAAAGAAAAAAAAGTGAGCTTTGGGTTCAGTATAAAATGTACTAATAAAGAGGAGCCAGCTGGGTAAACTACATATATTGCAAAGATTAAAACAAAATTAACATTTACTGTATCTCATAAATCTGTGTTCACATGTTAAAAGGTTGAATGTGCAGTGGGGTCACTAGGGTTGGTGTCACCCGGTGCGGTAAGTTATGGTGTCACCCCCCTCCCCCCTGAAAGCAGACACACACAAACACAAAAACACAGGCACACACACATACAAACACTCAGGCACACTAAGACACACTTAAAAACACACTCAGATGCACACACAAACACTCAGAAACACACTCAGACACACACACAAAAACACTCAGGCACACACACAAAAACACTCAGACACACACACACAAAAACACTCAGGCACACACACAGAAACACTCAGACACACACAAAAGCACTCAGACACACACACACACACACACACAAAAACTCAGACACACACACACACACACACACACACAAAAGCACTCAGACACACACACACACACAAACACTCAGACACACACACACACACAAAAGTACTCAGACACACACACACACACAAAAAAAAACTCAGACACACACACATACAAAATATGTAAACTACACTGCATTAATTATAAAGCTCATGCCTAGAGCTGCTCCCTGGCTCAGCAGAGCATCAAATGAAAGATAAACAGAGCATTCTAAAAATAAATCACTAAAGAAAAGGTTTAGGCGCGCAAACTATGAAAATTCTGCTCTCTGACTGTGTTCCAAGTCTATCAGTGCCCTGGGCCGCATGCCTACCGCTTCTTATAGCCAAGCACCTCTGCTCTCTGCCCACCCACAGACCCCCATCCGCCCTCCCCTCCTACCTCTTCAGTGTGCACTTACTGTACCGTACCGGTCTGGTGGGCATCATACGTGGCTCCTTCACTTTAGAGACAGTGTCAGACAGTCATGCGGTAAGGTGCCAGGCATCCACCTCATGATTTCCCAGTCCCCTTTTAGAGAGACAGCACAGCAGTGAGTGACTCCACTGCTCCACACGTCACTGAGCAGTGAGCACAGGTAGGCAGGCAGGTTTAGGCTAGCTGTGCAACTTTGCAAGCTCCACGGCACGCCCACAACATTCATAGTGAAATTGGGCAGGGGAGGAGAAAAGTACAAACAAGCAAAAGCAGCCGGGAAAACTATTTGTGGAAATTGCAGCACTGGCTCAAGGGGCAAAAAAAATGAAGTGTCTACAACTTCCCCAGTCCCACTAATGTTCACAAATGCTGGCGCCTCTAATAAAAAAATATATGCATCTCTACAATGGAGGGTGTCACCCGGGTGCGGCCCGCACCCCCCTAGTGTCGCCATTGTGAATGTGTAATACGTTTAATGTATTGCTAGCTTGTAGGTATGGCTGATGCTGTTAACACTTGTAAAGTAAATTGTGTTCAAAAAGTTTTGAAAACAGGTTCATTGTGGTTGCTTGCAATTAAAAAAAAAAAGTTAGGTCTGACAAGCTGAGTGACTATTCCAAGAACAATTTGTATGAATATTCATAGCTAATCTGATATATAAAAGAAAGCACAACATTCTAATCTGGTTTATTAGATTGTTTGTATATAATAACATCCATCTGCTATTGACGGTGCCCCTAATGGATGTAAAAAATTATATTAATTGAATGCACATTAGCAATTCTATATAATTCAGATAGGGCTAGATTACAAATAGAGCAGTAAATCTTTTTTTCAGGTTGTGCTCATATTACAAGTTCCAAACAAAATATTTTTCGGTAGCATTAACCTGAAAAGCGCAAAAATCCCAACAAGTTTTTGTGTATGCGTGCATGTATTCCCCCACAGAAATCAATGGAGACAAAAAAGTGAATAACACCCTACTCGCACAAACTACATCACATTTTTGCATTCCCCATAGAAATCAATGGAGAAAAAAGTGAGGGGAAAAAACTAACACCCTACCATAAGCCCCTAGCCTAATAACCCCTAAAACGCTAACCCCCCTTACAATGCAAATTATCTAAATAAAACTATTAACCCCTTAACCCCCATCCCCCACAACACAATCTAAATAAACTATTAATCCCTAAACTGCTATCGCCACACAATGTATAGTAATAAACTAACATATAAACCCCCTAACCTAACACCCTCTAAGTTAACCCAAATTAAAATACCCCTAACTTTACCAAAAAAAAATCTTAACTTTAGCTTTAGTACATGATTATTACAGATGCCCAGTACTAACCCAATCCTCAGGGTGTTGTCCATTCCCCTCTTCCCTTATCCCAAGTACATCCCTATGCTCTTAATCATAAAATAATGGGCTAACATGATTCGTTTTTATACTGGTTCCACTATCTGAAACATGCCTCATTAAAGCTGGGTCACTGTGTGTGACAGCTCATATTTAGTCACCTATTCCATCTACCTTCCATCCCTCCCTTTCCCGCTCCCTTCCATGATTCCTCCCTTTCTTAATACCTGAAATACAGCCCTTTCACGGTTTATGTTGTGCACACCTACTCCTCTTGCCCATGACACTCTCAGTCCCTCTTCCACATATTTGATCTGTGTATTCACTGTAATTGTTATATTGTTGCCTTTGTGTATGTGATGTATCCTTTATTAACAGTTTTAGATCTTTATGGTTGCTAATAGCTGCTACCACTAATCTGGCAGCTTGGTTTATAACTATGTTATGCTCCAACCAGTCTCCCTGCCTATCCCTTACCCTACCCTATCCCGCACTGGTGTCCTTAATACCATCCAGATAGAACTCAGTTCTATAATAGTAATTCTGACTCTAATATACCCCACCGCATAGAGGGGGGTAGTTATCAACGTGTCAACTTTCCTGCCTTCGCCGGCCCAATACGCCCGCCTAAGCTCGCCTCACATCGCCGCCGCGGACCTGAAAAATTTCGCCTAAGTTATCAAAAAAAGCTGTCAAAAAGCCGCGGGGCGATGAGCAGCGGACTGTGAGAGTTATCACTCATCCGATCTCGCTGCTCTTCGGCTTTTTCCCAGCTTTATTGCTAGCCTGTCACTAAGCACTCACACTAACTACACTGTTCTACCCCCTATACCGGTGCCCCCGGAGCCCCCCCACAACTAAATAAAGTTATTAAATCCTAAACCGCCGCTCCTAGACCCTGCCACAACTCTGATAAATGTATTAACCCCTAAACTGCCGCTCCTAGACCCTGCCGCAACTCTGATAAATGTATTAACCCCTAAACCGCCGCTCCCGGACACCGCTGCCACCTACATTATACCTATTAACCCCTATCCTGCCCCCCCTACACCGTCGCCACCTATAATAAATTTATTAACCCCTATCCTGCCCCCCACTACACCGCCGCCACTGTAATAAATTTATTAACCCCTAAACCTAAGTCTAACACTAACCCTAACACCCCCCTAACTTAAATATTAATTAAATAAATCTAAATAATATTTCTATTATGAACTAAATTAATCCTATTTAAAACTAAATACTTACCTTTAAAATAAACCCTAATATAGCTACAATATAAATAATAATTATATTGTAGCTATCTTAGGATTTATTTTTATTTTACAGGCAAATTTCAATTTATTTTAACTAGGTACAATAGCTATTAAATAGTTATTAACTATTTAATAGCTACCTAGCTAAAATAAAGAGAAATTTACCTGTAAAATAAAAACTAACCGAAAGTTACAATTATACCTAACACTACACTATACTTTAATAAATTATTCCTATTTAAAACTAAATACTTACCTTTAAAATAAACCCTAATATAGCTACAATATAAATAATAATTATATTGTAGCTATCTTAGGATTTATTTTTATTTTACAGGTAACTTTGTATTTATTTTAGCTAGTTAGAATAGTTATTAAATAGTTATTAACTATTTAATAACTACCTAGCTAAAATAAATACAAAATTACCTGTAAAATAAATCCTAACCTAAGTTACAATTAAACCTAACACTACACTATCATTAAATAAATTAAATAAATTACCTACAAATAACTTCAATTAAATACAATTACATAAACTAACTAAAGTACAAAAAATAAAAAAAATAGGTTACAAACATTTTAAAAATATTACAACAATTTTAAGCTACTTACACCTAATTTAAGCCCCCTAATAAAATAACAAACCCCCCAAAATAAAAAAATGCCCTACCCTATTCTAAATTAAAAAAGTTCAAAGCTCTTTTACCTTACCAGCCCTTAAAAGGGCCATTTGTGGGGCATGCCCCAAAGAATTCAGATCTTTTGCCTGTAAAAGAAAAATACAACCCCCCCAACATTAAAACCCACCACCCACATACCCCTAATCTAACCCAAACCCCCTTAAAATAACCTAACACTAATCCCCTGAAGATCATCCTACCTTTAGTCATCTTCACTCAGCCGAGCCACCGATGGAACTGAAGAGGAGACCCGGACCAGCAGAAGTGATCCTCCAAGCAGCGCTGAAGAAATCTTCCATCCGATGAAGTGATTCTCCAAACGGCGCTGAAAAAGTCTTCCATCCGGGCCATGTCATCTTCCAAGAGGCGCTGAAGAAGTCTTCTATCCGGGCGATGTCATCTTCCAAGCCGGGTCTTGAATCTTCATCCCGCCGACGCGGAACATCCTTCTTTACCGACGGACTACCGACGAATGAAGGCTCCTTTAAGGGACGTCATCCAAGATGGCGTCCCTTCAATTCCGATTGGCTGATAGGATTCTATCAGCCAATCGGAATTAAGGTAGGAAAAATCTGATTGGCTGATTGAATCAGCCAATCAGATTCAAGTTCAATCCGATTGGCTGATCCAATCAGCCAATCAGATTAAGCTCGCATTCTATTGGCTGTTTCGATCAGCCAATAGAATGCGAGCTCAATCTGATTGGCTGATTGGATCAGCCAATCGGATTGAACTTGAATCTGATTGGCTGATTCAATCAGATTTTTCCTACCTTAATTCCGATTGGCTGATAGAATCCTATCAGCCAATCAGAATTGAAGGGACGCCATCTTGGATGACGTCCCTTAAAGGAGCCTTCATTCGTCGGTAGTCCGTCGGTAAAGAAGGATGTTCCGCATCGGCGGGATGAAGATTCAAGACCCGGCTTGGAAGATGACATCGCCTGGATAGAAGACTTCTTCAGCGCCTCTTGGAAGATGACATCGCCCGGATGGAAGACTTTTTCAGCGCCGCTTGGAGGATCACTTCATCGGATGGAAGATTTCTTCAGCGCCGCTTGGAGGATCACTTCTGCCGGTCCGGGTCTCCTCTTCAGTTCCATCGGTGGCTCGGCTGAGTGAAGACGACTAAAAGTAGGATGATCTTCAGGGGATTAGTGTTAGGTTATTTTAAGAGGGGTTTGGGTTAGGGGTATGTGGGTGGTGGGTTTTAATGTTGGGGGGGGTTGTATTTTTCTTTTACAGGCAAAAGAACTGAATTCTTTGGGGCATGCCCCACAAATGGCCCTTTTAAGGGCTGGTAAGGTAAAAGAGCTTTGAACTTTTTTAACCCCTTAATGACCGAGGACGTGCAGGGTACGTCCTCAGAAAAAAGGCAGTTAACGCCTGAGGACGTACCCTGCACGTCCTCGGTGTGGAAAGCAGCTGGAAGCGATCCTGCTCGCTTCCAGCTGCTTTCCGTTTATTGCAGTGATGCCTCGATATGGAGGCATCCTGCAATAACCTTAGATGGCCATCCGATGCAGAGAGAGCCACTCTGTGGCCCTCTCTGCATCGGACATCGATGGCCGGTATCGTTGGTGGGTGGGAGCCGGTGTGGGAGGTGGGTGGCGGCCATCGATGGCCCTGGTCATGTGGAGGGGGGCGGGATCGTGGGCGTGGAAGTCCGGGCGCGCGCACGTGCACGAGGGGGCGCGCGCCGGGGCAGGGACCGAGTGGGGACCGCTGCACTACAGAAAAAAATGTGTCCCAAAATAAAAGTGGGACCAATAATTTTTTAAAAAAAACCCTTAGGCGTTATTTAGGTGGTGGGGGTTGGTCCGTGGGGGGGGGAAGCTACACTACAGAAAAAATAAAAAATAAAATAAAAAAATAAACATTTAATTGTGCAAACTGGGTACTGGCAGACAGCTGCCAGTACCCAAGATGGCCCCCAATAAGGCAGAGGGGGAGGCTTAGAGAGCTGTTTGGGGGGGGGATCAGGGAGGTTGGGGGCTAAGGGGGGATCCTAAACACAGCATATGTAAATATGCTTCTTCTTTTTTTCTTTTAAAAAAAATAAAATCTTTTATTTTAGTACTGGCAGACTTTCTGCCAGTACTTAAGATGGCGGGGACAATAGTGGGGTGGGGGAGGGAAGGGAGCTGTTTGGGAGGGATCAGGGGGTGGGATGTGTCAGGTGGGAGGCTGAACCCTACACTAAAGCTAAAATTAACCATGCAAGCTCCCTACACACTACCTAATTAACCCCTTCACTGCTAGCCATAATACACGTGTGATGCGCAGCAGCATTTAGCCACTTTCTAATTACCAAAAAGCAACGCCAAAGTCATATATGTCTGCTATTTCTGAACAAAGGGCATCCCAGAGAAGCATTTACAACCATTTGTGCCATAATTGCACAAGCTGTTTGTAAATAATTTCAGTGAGAAACCTAAAATTGTGAAAAAATTAAAGTTTTTTTTAATTTGATCGCATTTGGCGGGGAAATGGTGGCATGAAATATACCAAAATGGGCCTAGATCAATACTTGGGGTTGTCTACTACACTACACTAAAGCTAAAATTAACCCTAGAAGCTCCCTACATGCTCCCTAATTAACCCCTTCACTGCTGGGCATAATACACGTATTTTGCGCAGGGGCATTTAGCAGCCTTCTAATTACCAAAAAGCAAAGCCAAAGCCATATATGTCTGCTATTTCTGAACAAAGGGGATCCCAGAGAAGCATTTACAAC
The DNA here is from genome assembly GCF_027579735.1 of Bombina bombina. Taxonomy (NCBI): domain Eukaryota; kingdom Metazoa; phylum Chordata; class Amphibia; order Anura; family Bombinatoridae; genus Bombina; species Bombina bombina. The sequence goes on along the minus strand of NC_069503.1, from coordinate 602,763,685 downwards.
CATTTATGCTATAATTGCATAAGTTGTTTGTAAATAATTTCAGTGAGAAACCTAAAGTTTGTGAAAATATTTGTGAAAAAGTGAACAATTTTTTTTATTTGATCGCATTTGGCGGTGAAATGGTGGCATGAAATATACCAAAATGGGCCTAGATCAATACTTTGGGATGTCTTCTAAAAAAATATATACATGTCAATGGATATTCAGGGATTCCTGAAAGATATTAGTGTTCCAATGTAACTAGCGCTAATTTTGAAAAAAAGTGGTTTGGAAATAGCAAAGTGCTACTTGTATTTATGGCCCTATAACTTGCAAAAAAAGCAAAGAACATGTAAACATTGGGTATTTCTAAACTCAGGACAAAATTTAGAAACTATTTAGCATGGGTGTTTTTTGGTGGTTGTAGATGTGTAACAGATTTTGGGGGTCAAAGTTAGAAAAAATGTGTTTTTTTCCATTTTTTCCTCATATTTTATAATGTTTTTTATAGTAAATTATAAGATATGATGAAAATTATGGTATCTTTTGAAAGTCAATTTAATGGCGAGAAAAACGGTATATAATATATGTGGTTACAGTAAATGAGTAAGAGGAAAATTACAGCTAAACACAAACACCGCAACAATGTAAAAATAGCCTTGGTCCCAAACGGACAGAAAATGGAAAAGTGCTGCGGTCATTAAGGGGTTAATTTAGAACAGGGTAGGGCATTTTTTTATTTTGGGGGGTTTGTTATTTTATTAGGGGGCTTAGATTAGGTGTAAGTAGCTTAAAATTGTTGTAATATTTTTAAAATGTTTGTAACCTATTTTTTTTATTTTTTGTAACTTAGCTTTTTTTATTTTTTGTACTTTAGTTAGTTTATGTAATTGTATTTAATTGTAGTTATTTGTAGGTAATTTATTTAATTTATTTAATGATAGTGTAGTGTTAGGTTTAATTGTAACTTAGGTTAGGATTTATTTTACAGGTGATTTTGTATTTCTTTTAGCTAGGTAGTTATTAAATAGTTAATAACTATTTAATAACTATTCTAACTAGCTAAAATAAATACAAAGTTACCTGTAAAATAAATATAATTCCTAAAATAGCTACAATGTAATTATTAATTACATTGTAGCTATCTTAGGGTTTATTTTACAGGTAAGTATTTAGTTTTAAATAGGAATAATATATTAAAGTATAGTGTAGTGTTAGGTGTAATTGTAACTTAGGTTTGTTTTTATTTTACAGGTAAATTTCTCTTTATTTTAGCTAGGTAAGCTATTAAATAGTTAAAAACTATTTAATAGCTATTGTACCTAGTTAAAATAAATTGAAAGACGCCTGTAAAATAAAAATAAATCCTAAGATAGCTACAATATAATTATTATTTATATTGTAGCTATATTAGGGTTTATTTTAAAAGTAAGTATTTAGTTTTAAATAGGATTAATTTAGTTAATAAGATAAATATTATTTAGATTTATTTAATTAATATTTAAGTTAGGGGGGGTGTTAGGGTTAGTGTTAGACTTAGGTTTAGGGGTTAATAATTTTATTACAGTGGCGGCGGTGTAGTGGGGGGCAGGGTAGGGGTTAATAAATGTATTAAAGGTGGCGACGGTGTAGGGGGGGCAGATTAGGGGTTAATAAATTTAATATAGGTTGCGGTGGGCTCTGGGAGCAGCGGTTTAGGGGTTAATATGTATAGAGTAGCTTGCGGTGGGCTCCGGGAGCGGCGGTTTAGGGGTTAATACATTTATTATAGTTGCGGCGGGGTCAGGGAGCGGCGGTTTAGGGGTTAATATGTATAGAGTAGCTTGCGGTGGGCTCCGGGAGCGGCGGTTTAGGGGGTAATAACTTTATTATAGTTGCGGAGGTGTAGGGGGGACAGATTAGTGGTGTTTAGACTCTGGGTACATGTTAGGGTGTTAGGTGTAGACAGTTCCCATAGGAATCAATGGGATGTCTGGCAGCAGCGAACTTGTACTTTCGCTATGGTCAGACTCCCATTGATTCCTATGGGATCCGCCGCCTCCAGGGTGGCGGTTTGAAAACCAGGTACGCTGGGCCGGAAAAGTGCAGAGCGTACCTGCTAGTTTTTTTATAACTAGCAAAAGTAGTCATATTGTGCCGAACTTGTGTGCAGAACATCTGGAGTGACGTAAGAATCGATCTGTTTTGGAGTCCGGCGGATCGAAGTTTACGTCACAAAATTCTTCTTTTGCCGGTCTCTAGCCTTTGATAACTAAGGCGAATCAGCCTCGCCACAAATACGCTGCGGAATTCCAGCGTATTTGAGGTTGACGGCTTGATAACTAGGCCTCAGAGGCTAACCTTTGCCTTACCCATATATTTACCCTATATCTTTTCTAATCTTTCCCTTCCCCCCCCTTTCTAACATCCCCAAACCTTGACACTGTCTCACATCCCACTATCCTTACCTCTTTCCCTGTCTCTTCCTGGCATCTGAGCATTAATTGTATTCATATGTTTATTATATGTTTAATGTTGGTCTCAGTTTGAATCGTTACATGTTTGTAATGTACACCGGCAGCGGAGGGGAGCATTATTGCTAACTTCTCCTGCTCCCCCCCCCCCACTTCTCTTGTGCGGTAAGGGATACTCAGCTTATCCTCCGCATTTTTCCTTTTTTTGGCAGAGTTTCGTAGCCTCTGCCCAGTTCGTAGAGCATCTGATCAAGTTGATATATATATATTTTTTCCCCTCCCTATCCCCACACTACCCTTCCACCATGAGACAATGTACACTCAATGTTAGGGGCCTCAATTCTCCTACAAAAAGAAGATTGCTTCTCAGGTTTCTCACCTCACATAGAATTGAGGTCGCTTTTCTCCAGGATACCCATTGGGTTGAGTCTAGGGCATCCGTATTTATCTAAAGATTTCCCTGTTTGCATTTTATCGACCTTCTACAAAAAGGCCAGGGGAGTATCAGTATTGATTAGCAGACACATCTCTTATGACTCTGTCTATGAGGAGGTAGATCCCTCTGGGCGTTTTGTATTTAATGTTTGCCACATAAATAATACCTTATGTACCCTAGTATCCCTATATTCCCCTAATGTTAATCAGACCAGTTTCATCCGCAAGCTGCTTGGAAGAGTTGATAAACTTAAACAAGGCCATATTTTTTAGGGGGCGATTGCAACCTGATCTGGGACCCAGCTAGAGATAGAAAGTTTAGCAACAAAACCACCACCTCCCAGGCAGGTGAAAAGTGTTCTCAACATTTCAGAAATGTGATATCTCTATTTGCACTCCACAATATATTAGATATGTGCGATTCGGTTCGGTTCAATTTGGAAATTCGGCAAATTCGGCAAATTCGGCGATTCGAATCGAACCAAATTTCTGAATTAAAATTTTGCCGAATTTTCCGAATCGAACCGAATTGAATCGAATCGATTCGTAAATTCGGATGGCCATTGGATTACACTAGTATTGTACAGTATGTTAGGTTAACACCTAATATACAGTATAATACTAGTCTAATCCCACCTAACACTTACTGAAATGCCGAATTTCCGAACCGAATCGAACCGAATCAAACCGAATCGACCCGAATCCAGCCGAATTTCTTCGAATCCAAATGAATCCGAAACAAATCCGAAACAAATTGATTCAAAATTTTCCGAATTCGAATCGATCCGAACCGAACTTCGAAAAATTCCGAATCGATCCGAACCGAACCAAATTTTTTCGCCATGCACATGCCTACAATATATGGAGGGCACTCCATCCTGATGACACTGATCACACAAACTTCTCAACCTCTCACCAGTCCTTCTCGTGGTTGGATTACCTTTTTTGCCACTCTTGGTTCCTTGATGAGATAACTAGTGCAGTAATTATGCAGTGAACGTGGTCAGGCTCCTAGACCCTGCCACAACTCTGATAAATGTATTAACCCCTAAACTGCCGCTCCTAGACCCTGCCGCAACTCTGATAAATGTATTAACCCCTAAACCGCCGCTCCCGGACACCGCTGCCACCTACATTATACCTATTAACCCCTATCCTGCCCCCCCTACACCGTCGCCACCTATAATAAATTTATTAACCCCTATCCTGCCCCCCACTACACCGCCACCACTGTAATAAATTTATTAACCCCTAAACCTAAGTCTAACACTAACCCTAACACCCCCCTAACTTAAATATTAATTAAATAAATCTAAATAATATTTCTATTATGAACTAAATTAATCCTATTTAAAACTAAATACTTACCTTTAAAATAAACCCTAATATAGCTACAATATAAATAATAATTATATTGTAGCTATCTTAGGATTTATTTTTATTTTACAGGCAAATTTCAATTTATTTTAACTAGGTACAATAGCTATTAAATAGTTATTAACTATTTAATAGCTACCTAGCTAAAATAAAGAGAAATTTACCTGTAAAATAAAAACTAACCGAAAGTTACAATTACACCTAACACTACACTATACTTTAATAAATTATTCCTATTTAAAACTAAATACTTACCTTTAAAATAAACCCTAATATAGCTACAATATAAATAATAATTATATTGTAGCTATCTTAGGATTTATTTTTATTTTACAGGTAACTTTGTATTTATTTTAGCTAGTTAGAATAGTTATTAAATAGTTATTAACTATTTAATAACTACCTAGCTAAAATAAATACAAAATTACCTGTAAAATAAATCCTAACCTAAGTTACAATTAAACCTAACACTACACTATCATTAAATAAATTAAATAAATTACCTACAAATAACTACAATTAAATACAATTACATAAACTAACTAAAGTACAAAAAATAAAAAAAATAGGTTACAAACATTTTAAAAATATTACAACAATGTTAAGCTACTTACACCTAATTTAAGCCCCCTAATAAAATAACAAACCCTCCAAAATAAAAAAAATGCCCTACCCTATTCTAAATTAAAAAAGTTCGAAGCTCTTTTACCTTACCAGCCCTTAAAAGGGCCATTTGTGGGGCATGCCCCAAAGAATTCAGATCTTTTGCCTGTAAAAGAAAAATACAATCCCCCCAACATTAAAACCCACCACCCACATACCCCTAATCTAACCCAAACCCCCTTAAAATAACCTAACACTAATCCCCTGAAGATCATCCTACCTTTAGTCATCTTCACTCAGCCGAGCCACCGATGGAACTGAAGAGTTGACCCGGACCAGCAGAAGTGATCCTCCAAGCGGCGCTGAAGAAATCTTCCATCCGATGAAGTGATTCTCCAAGCGGCGCTGAAAAAGTCTTCCATCCGGGCCATGTCATCTTCCAAGAGGCGCTGAAGAAGTCTTCTATCCGGGCGATGTCATCTTCCAAGCCGGGTCTTGAATCTTCATCCCGCCGACGCGGAACATCCTTCTTTACCGACGGACTACCGACGAATGAAGGCTCCTTTAAGGGACGTCATCCAAGATGGCGTCCCTTCAATTCCGATTGGCTGATAGGATTCTATCAGCCAATCGGAATTAAGGTAGGAAAAATCTGATTGTCTGATTGAATCAGCCAATCAGATTCAAGTTCAATCCGATTGGCTGATCCAATCAGCCAATCAGATTAAGCTCACATTCTATTGGCTGTTTCGATCAGCCAATTGAATGCGAGCTCAATCTGATTGGCTGATTGGATCAGCCAATCGGATTGAACTTGAATCTGATTGGCTGATTCAATCAGATTTTTCCTACCTTAATTCCGATTGGCTGATAGAATCCTATCAGCCAATCGGAATTGAAGGGACGCCATCTTGGATGACGTCCCTTAAAGGAGCCTTCATTCGTCGGTAGTCCGTCGGTAAAGAAGGATGTTCCGCATCGGCGGGATGAAGATTCAAGACCCGGCTTGGAAGATGACATCGCCCGGATAGAAGACTTCTTCAGCGCCTCTTGGAAGATGACATCGCCCGGATGGAAGACTTTTTCAGCGCCGCTTGGAGGATCACTTCATCGGATGGAAGTTTTTTTCAGCGCCGCTTGGAGGATCACTTCTGCCGGTCCGGGTCTCCTCTTCAGTTCCATCGGTGGCTCGGCTGAGTGAAGACGACTAAAAGTAGGATGATCTTCAGGGGATTAGTGTTAGGTTATTTTAAGGGGGTTTGGGTTAGATTAGGGGTATGTGGGTGGTGGGTTTTAATGTTGGGGGGGGTTGTATTTTTCTTTTACAGGCAAAAGAACTGAATTCTTTGGGGCATGCCCCACAAATGGCCCTTTTAAGGGCTGGTAAGGTAAAAGAGCTTTGAACTTTTTTAATTTAGAATAGGGTAGGGCATTTTTTTATTTTGGGGGGTTTGTTATTTTATTAGGGGGCTTAGATTAGGTGTAAGTAGCTTAAAATTGTTGTAATATTTTTAAAATGTTTGTAACCTATTTTTTTTATTTTTTGTAACTTAGCTTTTTTTATTTTTTGTACTTTAGTTAGTTTATGTAATTGTATTTAATTGTAGTTATTTGTAGGTAATTTATTTAATTTATTTAATGATAGTGTAGTGTTAGGTTTAATTGTAACTTAGGTTAGGATTTATTTTACAGGTGATTTTGTATTTCTTTTAGCTAGGTAGTTATTAAATAGTTAATAACTATTTAATAACTATTCTAACTAGCTAAAATAAATACAAAGTTACCTGTAAAATAAATATAATTCCTAAAATAGCTACAATGTAATTATTAATTACATTGTAGCTATCTTAGGGTTTATTTTACAGGTAAGTATTTAGTTTTAAATATGAATAATATATTAAAGTATAGTGTAGTGTTAGGTGTAATTGTAACTTAGGTTAGTTTTTATTTTACAGGTAAATTTCTCTTTATTTTAGCTAGGTAAGCTATTAAATAGTTAATAACTATTTAATAGCTATTGTACCTAGTTAAAATAAATTGAAAGACGCCTGTAAAATAAAAATAAATCCTAAGATAGCTACAATATAATTATTATTTATATTGTAGCTATATTAGGGTTTATTTTAAAAGTAAGTATTTAGTTTTAAATAGGATTAATTTAGTTAATAAGATAAATATTATTTAGATTTATTTAATTAATATTTAAGTTAGGGGGGTGTTAGGGTTAGTGTTAGACTTAGGTTTAGGGGTTAATAATTTTATTACAGTGGCGGCGGTGTAGTGGGGGGCAGGGTAGGGGTTAATAAATGTATTATAGGTGGCGACGGTGTAGGGGGGGCAGATTAGGGGTTAATAAATTTAATATAGGTTGCGGTGGGCTCTGGGAGCAGTGGTTTAGGGGTTAATATGTATAGAGTAGCTTGCGGTGGGCTCCGGGAGCGGCGGTTTAGGGGTTAATACATTTATTATAGTTGCGGCGGGGTCAGGGAGCGGCGGTTTAGGGGTTAATATCTATAGAGTAGCTTGCAGGGGGCTCCGGGAGCGGCGGTTTAGGGGGTAATAACTTTATTATAGTTGCGGCGGTGTAGGGGGGACAGATTAGTGGTGTTTAGACTCGGGGTACATGTTAGGGTGTTAGGTGTAGACAGTTCCCATAGGAATCAATGGGATGTCTGGCAGCAGCGAACTTGTACTTTCGCTATGGTCAGACTCCCATTGATTCCTATGGGATCCGCCGCCTCCAGGGTGGCGGTTTAAAAACCAGGTACGCTGGGCCGGAAAAGTGCCGAGCGTACCTGCTAGTTTTTTTATAACTAGCAAAAGTAGTCAGATTGTGCCGAACTTGTGTGCGGAACATCTGGAGTGACGTAAGAATCGATCTGTTTTGGACTGAGTCCGGCGGATCGAAGTTTACGTCACAAAATTCTTCTTTTGCCGGTCTCTAGCCTTTGATAACTAAGGCGAATCAGCCTCGCCACAAATACGCTGCGGAATTCCAGCGTATTTGAGGTTGACGGCTTGATAACTAGGCCTCAGAGGCTAACCTTTGCCTTACCCATATATTTACCCTATATCTTTTCTAATCTTTCCCTCCCCCCCCTTTCTAACATCCCCAAACCTTGACACTGTCTCACATCCCACTATCCTTACCTCTTTCCCTGTCTCTTCCTGGCATCTGAGCATTAATTGTATTCATATGTTTATTATATGTTTAATGTTGGCCTCAGTTTGAATCGTTACATGTTTGTAATGTACACCGGCAGCGGAGGGGAGCATTATTGCTAACTTCTCCTGCTCCCCCCCCCACTTCTCTTGTGCGGTAAGGGATACTCAGCTTATCCTCCGCATTTTTCCTTTTTTTGGCAGAGTTTCGTAGCTCTGCCCAGTTCGTAGAGCATCTGATCAAGTTGATATATATATATTTTTTCCCCTCCCTATCCCCACACTACCCTTCCACCATGAGACAATGTACACTCAATGTTAGGGGCCTCAATTCTCCTACAAAAAGAAGATTGCTTCTCAGGTTTCTCACCTCACATAGAATTGAGGTTGCTTTTCTCCAGGATACCCATTGGGTTGAGTCTAGGGCATCCGTATTTATCTAAAGATTTCCCTGTTTGCATTTTATCGACCTTCTACAAAAAGGCCAGGGGAGTATCAGTATTGATTAGTAGACACATCTCTTATGACTCTGTCTATGAGGAGGTAGATCCCTCTGGGCGTTTTGTATTTAATGTTTGCCACATAAATAATACCTTATGTACCCTAGTATCCCTATATTCCCCTAATGTTAATCAGACCAGTTTCATCCGCAAGCTGCTTGGAAGAGTTGATAAACTTAAACAAGGCCATATTTTTTAGGGGGCGATTGCAACCTGATCTGGGACCCAGCTAGAGATAGAAAGTTTAGCAACAAAACCACCACCTCCCAGGCAGGTGAAAAGTGTTCTCAACATTTCAGAAATGTGATATCTCTATTTGCACTCCACAATATATTAGATATGTGCGATTCGGTTCGGTTCAATTTGGAAATTCGGCAAATTCGGCAAATTCGGCGATTCGAATCGAACCAAATTTCTGAATTAAAATTTTGCCGAATTTTCCGAATCGAACCGAATTGAATCGAATCGATTCGTAAATTCGGATGGCCATTGGATTACACTAGTATTGTACAGTATGTTAGGTTAACACCTAATATACAGTATAATACTAGTCTAATCCCACCTAACACTTACTGAAATGCCGAATTTCCGAACCGAATCGAACCGAATCAAACCGAATCGACCCAAATCCAGCCGAATTTCTTCGAATCCAAATGAATCCGAAACAAATCCGAAACAAATTGATTCAAAATTTTCCGAATTCGAATCGATCCGAACCGAACTTCGAAAAATTCTGAATCGATCCGAACCGAACCAAATTTTTTCGCCATGCACATGCCTACAATATATGGAGGGCACTCCATCCTGATGACACTGATCACACAAACTTCTCGACCTCTCACCAGTCCTTCTCGTGGTTGGATTACCTTTTTTGCCACTCTTGGTTCCTTGATGAGATAACTAGTACAGTAATTATGCAGTGAACGTGCTCAGATCATGACATGGTCATCATTGAGGCATCCTTTGTGCATGCAGGTAGAGTAAAGAGTTCCTGGCGATTACCAGACTACCTTATCTCTGACATTCATGTACCCACCTGGTCCCAGGAGATAGAGGACTTTCTTCATTCTAACGATGTGGGGGACACGTCGGAAATTGACCCTATGGGCAGCACTTAAGGCCTATTTGAGAGGTCTGTTTATATACAACATGATAGTCAACTTAGGTAGTTGAGAGGTTCCTCTCTGGCTCAGTTATATTGTGATTACAATTTGCTAAGAGAACAATTGAAAAAGGGACGGCCGAATTCCTTAGTTAATAGAGTACAGTTAGTCAGAAAATAGATTGAAAAACTTGAACTACAAAAAGTCCAACGTAATCTCTACCTTTTAAAGAAGAGATACAATCATAAAGGTGATAAGGCCGACAGATTATTAGTACACAAATTGCAACAACGCTCCCTTTTAAACTACATACGGCAAGACCACCACAGATACTATTCTCCAAATGATATTGGAGAAGCTTTTGCAAGATATTATAGTCGGCTATATCAGATTGAAGGATCTGACTCTACACAATATGCCACCAAAACGGAGATTTCTTACTTCCTAGCCGATCTTAATCTCCCGTGTACCGGAGGATGCCCTTGATCTTTTAGCAGCCGATGTTTCCATTGAGGAGGTTATGACTACTATTAACTATTAAAGGCCTTAAACTTCATAAGGCGCCGGGTCTGGATGGGTATGGAGCTTTATTCTATAAAATATTTGCTGCAATTCTGAGCCCTGTTTTAGCTCGGGTTTTTAATTCAGTCTCTGAGCTAGGCTGTTTTCCTAAAGAATATCTAGAGGCCTACATTGTCACAATCCATAAACCAGGTAAAGATCCCAGTTTGTGTGAGAGTTATCGCAAAGGTGGGTTTTACCCCTGGGCATCAAGGCTCTGAGAGCACCAGAAGGCTACTGATCATCTTCTCTGAGGCAGCATCTCTTTGATTGCACTAGTTACCCTGTCACTTGATGCTGAAGAAGCATTCAACAGGGTGCGGAGGGATTATATGACGGAGGTACTTCACTCTTTCCATTTCCCTGACAAATTCATCTCTGCAGTTATGGCATTATACTGTACAGCTAGAGTGAAGGGTCAGGGTTTCTGTTCTAGATCATTTGATATAAAAAATGGAACAAGGCAGGGTTTCCCCCTCTCCCTGCTCTTGTCCGTCCTATCTATTGAGCCACTGGCCAGTGCACTGAGGGCCAGCACAGGCATTCAAGGTTTGTTGCTATACGATACCCTTCACGTTTTAGCACTGTTTGCTTATAACTTAATGGAGTTTTTATCAGAACCAGAAGACTCTTTACCAGCTTTGTTTGATGTACTGTCTGAGTTTGGCAGACTATCGTTTTACAAATTAAATTATTTGAATACGGAAGCATATGCCTTAGGTTTGACACCCTCTAGTTTGGAGAGTTTGAAGAAATCCTACCCTTTCAGATGGTCCACTGACAGGTTGAAACATCTGGGAGTGGAACTGTCTTATGACCCTAAGATAATCATTACTAAAAACTATGAACCTCTACTTCAGGACTTTAGGCAATTGACCACAAAGTGGTCTGCTTTGGAGGTATCTTGGACGGGTGGGGTAATGGACCTTAAAATGATGCTACTCCCTATGTTAACTTATTTTTTCAGGTGTCTCCCGGTTAGAGTTGCCACCCGTCCCTTAAAATACAGAACACTTATAAGTTACACATGCTGCAGGGTGTGCAGGGAGGAATTTGTATAGTGCTGTCCAGAAACACAATACATGTTCCTCCCAGCACATCCTGCAGCATGTGTAACTCATAAGTGTCCAGGAAAATATGGCTGAGGTGGCAACCCTACTCCCGGTGGCAGTTCCTGCTTATCTCATAAACCATTTCCAATCAGTTTTCACAAATTCATCTGGAAGGACCGCCCCTCCAGACTCTTGCTTTTGCAACTCCAAAAGCCGATGAGGAGTGGAGGCCTATCAGCCCCCAACATATCCCACTATTACAAGACTGCCTTCTTGTCGCACATTGCTGCCTGGTCAGTTAAGTCCAACACCGCAAGATGGTATCAGCTAGAGCAGGCATCTCTGCCAGCAGGAATGTACTTAGACGATCTGATATAGATTCCTGATCATGCTGATATCCTTAAGGGGGTTGTAACCCTATTATTAAGACCTGCCTTAGATACTGGCGAGAACTCCTTCCCATCCTCAGGTGGCCCCTCACCTTTCTCCAGCGCATTCAATTAAGACATTATTATACTGTCTGCCTGACTCATGGCCTAAACGCTGGGAAGCACTAGGGATTAAGCAGGTTTCTGATATGTACAGAGGGGGCACTCTTTTGCTACTACCCAATGATTTCCCAATCTCTGATTTTCCTAAGGATCTCCAATTTGAATATCTTAGGCTGACCTCATTGCTACTGTCACTGTGACTGGCACTAGGACCCTCACACAATGGGAACGTAGATGGATTGCTGGCAAACCAGTACGTGATTCCTTGTCATGTCACTACAACCTTTTACTCAACTTTTCCTCATTCTCTAAATCCTATGCTGTGAGGGACTGGGAGAGAGATTTGGGAGTGGTGCATCAGGATGTGACTTGGCAGCGAGCTATCCAAGATACAAAACTTACAGTTCGCTGTTCAAGCTTGTTTGAACTTTACATAAAGTTATTACTTAGATGGCATTGGGTCCCGACCAGGTTGCACAGAAATTTCCCGCACAGACAGGCAGTTTGCTGGAGAGGTTGTGGTCAGAGAGGTACTCACCTACACATATGGTGGGTTTGTCATAAACTAGAATAAATTTGGTCCCAGATTGCAGATTTACCGCTCCAGCTACATTTAGTGCAACATTTAACAAATAGTACAGCTCTTTTTCCCTTAGAGCTACATAAATTACCAAAACCAGCCAGAGCCCTCTGTATCTCCATCCTCATTGCTACTAAATTAGCAATAGCCAGACAATGGGCAAAATATACCACTTCGAGGTGTGCATTATATACATAATTGGAACAACACCATTGGTTAAAACATATTGTAAAACAACACGCCCTGAGTTTATTTAACCCCATATGTGCTGGGGGTGAACAAAGAAACAGAGCAAAAAGAGGTCATGTATAAACATTGTATATTTAGATTCATATAGAAATACATAGTGATAGATATATATACCACCGAACTATAGAGTATATCATAAGAAGAGGCATACTGATGTATGTTAATGGATAACATATGATGTCACTATAGAGTTCCTTTATTGTAACAGTTTTATTTGCTTGTTATCCCTCATAGCTAAAAAGCACTATTTCTTTATATATATATATATATATATATATATATATATATATATATATATATATATATAGTTATGTATATATTTGTATATTAGACCAGAGAAAATTATGCATTGTCCCTAGGGGACTAAGGGTAAACAAGTACCCCACTTTTGATACCAATGATACTGATTTTATAAAAGCTTGGAATACAATATTGACAGAATGCTCTGTGAGATTAATGATATTATTATGTGATTATAAATCTAAAGTGTTATCTTCTGTCAGGGATAACATATATGAAATACAAACTGAGCTCAATTCTAGAAGGAATTATGTAGATTATGGACGATTTGACATTGTTTTGAGAGATACCATAGCGGAAGCAAAGAGACTGATTATTAACACTAAACACAACAAATATATTCGTGACCAGGCTGATTATGACACTGACTCAGTATATGTGTGGAACCGTTCTAGGCGGACCCAAGTTCGCAGACAACAGAACCGCAATAGGGGAAGACGAAATAGAAGAGGGAGGAGACAGTCACAAGTAACATTTTCAGACACTGAGGCAGAATCAGGGGATAGTGCTAGTGGAGATGAAACTATACCACATAGAGGAATTCTTAAGCATAACCAAGCAGAGGGAATAGCAAACAATGCACCCACTCACAGTAAATTGAAAGCTGATCTTTCTAATAAACAGAAGGACACAGGTAGTAAATATAAAGTTAGTGAACCAGCAATTCCCCAAAGGGATATAAATGAGGTTAATGCTATGAGATCTTCTAAATCCACAAATTCTGATATTGGGTAAGAACAAGTACAGCAGGTTTTTTCCTTACCCCAGAGCAACCCAGACAGGGGGGGGACATTAAGTCAGGAAAAATCAGGATACAGGCTGAGGGAGACAAGGAATCAAACGAAGTACAAGTAACATGTGTAATAAACCTCTCTGATGTAGTGTTGTCTGATACCCAGATACGTGTACTGAGCCTGGGGCTGGGATTTGTGCTAACTACGAATTTTAATCTTTTTAGAACAGTAATTGACGTAAATCGGTTAATCCGTAATATTACACTCAAAGGCCACTTCTCAGGTGATGACACAACATCATTGGCTGAAGGTCAGTGTATACAGTGGGTTACTACGAATCTAAACACTGATCTATCATTCCCTGAATCCTGTGACCTAGTTTCACTCAACACCCTTCTGATAGAAGGTAATGAACCAGGGACTCTATTAAGTACAAATAGAGTCAAGAGTCTCAAACTACCATCAAAGTTTTACCCCATACATAGTAGGGGGTCGGTAGTTGAAAACTTCTACAAAAGAGTGGAGAGTGACCTAAAAATACTTGCGACCTCCACTAAAAAAACGCCAGATAATTTGGGAATGGCCGAAACGGAAGCCTTATCTTCTATAGCTAACAATCACAATATAGTTGTGAAGAATGCGGACAAGGGTGGCTCGGTGGTAGTGCTGAATAGAACTGATTATATAAATGAAGCTATGCGCCAATTGAATGATGGCTGATGCTATTCAGTACTATCAACTAACCCCACCTTTCGTTTTCAGAGAGAACTTTTGCAACTTTTGGATGAAGGGATGGAAAATGGCTTTATTGACAGAGATACTTTGTCATATATATATGTTGAACATCCGGTAACTCTGGTTTTCCATCACCTTCCGAAGGTGCACAAGTCCCTAAGGGATGTCAAAGGATGTCCAATAGTCAGCGGTATAGGGTCTCTCTTTGAACGCCTGTCCCAATGGCTGGACATGATTTTACATCCATTTGTGGAAGCGCTCCCCAGCTTTTTGAGGGATACGAAGCACCTCATGAATCTAGTACAGGACGTCACATGGCAGGAAGGGAAATATCTATGGGCCACTATTGATGTTACAGCCCTGTATTCCTCCATCCCACATTCCAAGGGAATGGAAGCTGCATCATTCTTTCTTAAAAACTGGTCCTCCTTTACAACAGATTTTCAGCAATACATTTTACAAGTGACTGAGTTTTTATTGACTCGTAATTTTTTTGAGTTTGAGGGTGTTTTCTATCTCCAGAGATGTGGGACAGTGATGGGGGCCAAATTTGCCCCCTCCTATGCCAACCTCTTCATGGGTTGGTGGGAGCTGTCCCACATCTTTGGAAATAGGAACCCACTACGTGACTGTATTGTTTTTTATCGCCGTTTTATCGACGATTTGATCCTCATATGGCACGGTGACCCCAAAGATCTGGGAATGTTCATTAAAGGGCTCAATGTTAATGACATTGGCCTTAAGTTTACCAGTGAAGTTCAGCAGACACATAACTTCTTGGGTGTAGTTTTGAGTGGTAGTCCTGAAGGCTTGGTTAAAACGAGCCTATATAGAAAACCTATTTCAGGCAACTCTTTGCTGCATGCCAAGAGTTGCCACCCTAAACATGTGCCATATGGTATAGCAAAAGGGCAACTTATGAGGGCAAAACAGAATTGCTCCGACACCAGGGAAAGTGAGGTTCAAATGATGGAAGTGAGAAAGCGCCTCATACAGAGGGGCTACCCTAAAAAGGTTGTAAATAGGGCCCAAAGGGAGGTCAATAATCTAAAGAGAGGTGACTTACTTAAGGACAAGTGACCAGAGAAGAAGGGTACTATGAAAGGGTTAACATTTGTTACGGACTATAGTGCCCAATATGAGGAAGTCTGCAATATTGTCAAACATCACTTCAACATGTTAGTAGCAGACGACAGACTAGTACAATGTGTGAAGGAAGGGCTTGGATTCTCATATAGACGTAACAAAACCCTAGGAAATATCTTGTCTTCAACAGTCCTGCCTAAATTAAACACACAAGGAAGTGCATGGTTAACCAATAAGGGTTCTTATAAATGTGGTAGCTCCAGATGTGGGGCATGCGAATATTTGATTGTGTCAGAACACTTTCACTCCACAGTGATGGGCAAATCTTATGAAATTAATTTCTGCCTCAATTGTACATCTTCCTTTGTTATCTATTGCATTACTTGCATGATGTGTGAAAAACAATACATAGGGCTCAGAACTAGAGACATTAGAACCAGGATTAGAGAGCACCTGTCCACCATCAGAGTGGGCAAGGCCACCACTCCTATAGTACATCACTTTGCCCAGACTCATAAGAATGATCTGACTTGTTTTTCCTGGCAGCCAATTGATATGGTACCTAGACCCAAGAGGGGGGGTGATCGCGAAGTAGCACTATCTAAACGGGAGATGTTATGGATTTTTAAGATGGAAACCAGAGTTCCAAATGGATTGAACTCTGAGTTTGATCTTATAAATTACTGGGAATAAATCCAACTCCCCCTGTTAAAGGCATACCCCCCACATATACACACATTCCCTTCCCCCATGTTTACATATGTATATGTACATATGCTAATATATATGCATATTAGACAGCTTTCAACGGTCCAACATATACTTCTTAATGTTATTATTTTATATATCCATAATCCATGGATAGAGGTGGAGATTTAATGTGTAGTTTTTGCCCTATGCCCTGTTGTGTTCCACTCTGTATATGTAGTCATTTAAGTTGCACATATCCATTGATGAGACAAACCTCTCCTGTTCTTTGGTTCACCTATTGTGTGTATCCGTAAGAATGGGTCTAAGTGGATAAACAAGTAGTTTGTACACTCATGTACTATGTAAAGTACTATCCTTGAGCCTTGTGTGGTCACACCATGGTAAACTTAGGATATGGATGTTTAAAGTTCAATAGTTCAAAGATGGTGTCTTTCTCTGGTCTAATATACAAATATATGCATCACTATATATATATATATATATATATATATATATATATATATATATATATATATATATATATATATATATATATATATATATATATATATATAAAGAAATAGTGCTTTTTAGCTATGAGGAATAACAAGCAAATAAAACTGTTACAATAAAGGAACTCGATAGTGACATCATATGTTATCCATTAACATACATCAGTATGCCTCTTCTTATGATATACTCTATAGTTCTGTGGTATATATATCTATCACTATGTATTTCTATATGAATCTAAATATACAATGTTTATACATGACCTCTTTTTGCTCTGTTTCTTTGTTAACTCCCAACACATATGGGGTTAAATAAACTCAGGGCGTGTTGTTTTACAATATGTTCTAACCAATGGTGTTGTTCCAATTATGTATATAATGCACACCTGTGGCTGGCTTCAGTATGCTATGATTACGGCTATGCCGAAATGCGTAAGCCTGCTAGCCAGAGGTGCCCCATCTCTGTTTGTATGACACTGTGTATGTCCGAATTTTTAACTGACCAATAAAGGTTATGTTTTATTCTACTAATGCTCTCGCTTTACTCTTTTTGGTGGACTATTTATTGCCTGGAGAGCGTTAGTTTCCCTGCCCCGTCCCCTTCCTTAATCTCCGGGAGCACTCGACAAGTACCATCCTGGGATACCAAGACTAGCGGTGCCTGTGGAAAATCACGGCTACGAATTTGCAGTTGCCGGATTGGTGCATACTTGGTATGACGTTGCCATAACCCAGCCATCAGATTGGAGGATTATCATGGCCTCAAGCTGCAGCTGCTGGATTGGTAGATACCTGGTGTGACGCTGTGTAGCCGAGCCTTTCGGGTTGGATGATTGTCCGGTGGAGCCTTGGACACGCCCCCTGGTGGGCGCAGAAACACATATCCCCTGAAAGGGTTCCGGCTAGCATGTGACGGTGCAGTGTATGTGTGTTATCTTATGGAAGCATCCGTGGAGCATTAAAGGTACAGCTCTGGACACGCCCCCTGGTGGGTGCTTGTGTACAGATACCCTGCAGTGGTTTTGACCTGACGGTGACAACAGCGGGACGCTGTTTAGATTCCCAAGTCTTAGAGTCATACGTAGCGGAGGTGAGACTGTATCACATATATATATATATATATATATCTCACACCACACTGCCGTTTGTCATTTGCTTCCTAAGACTGTTCGAGTTTGCTCCTGTTATATCACTAGTGCTGTGGTGGTATTTTTGAGACGGGACGGTAATAATTTTCTTGCTAGGTATAGAGGTTCTCTCACCCTCTCTGTGTTTGGTACAAAATATACCTCTATCACCCTTCCAATGTTCCTAGACATTCTCACCTACATCCAGAGAATGGAAGAGTACCCTTTACAAGTAGAAGGATGTATTGACTTTAACTGCTCAATCTGGAGCCTGTGGGATGAACTCCAACAGATTGCGGTGCAATCTGGAGAGGAGCTGTAGATTTTAGCTGTAGATATTCCTTCTCCAGTTCGCCCTCATTCCTCCTAAACCCCTAAGGAAGGTACTTTCTTTATTCAATTCCCCTCCCCCCCTTTTTTATTTTATTTTCATGTATGAAAAATAAAAATGTTCTTCGGACCCTCACATGTAAAGATTGCTGTGTTTATGTCTATATTCTTTGTTATTTGCAGATTGTATGATTCTACAATTTCACTTTATATTCCTTGTTACTTGAAGACTGTTAAAGGGACATAATACTCACATGCTAAATCACTTGAAACTGATGCAGTATAACTGTAAAAAGCTGACAGGAAAATATCACCTGAGTATCTCTATGTAAAAAAGGAAGATATTTTACCTCACAATTTCCTCAGCTCAGCAGAGTAAGTTCTGTGTAAAAAGTTATACTCAGCTGCTCCCAGCTGCAGGTAAAAAAAATTAAAAAAATGAAGAAATGAACAGCAGCCAATCAGCATCAGCAGTGCTGAGGTCATGAACTCTTACTGTGATCTCATGAGATTTGACTTAACTCTCATGAGATTTCATAGTAAGCTTCCTTTACCTGATTGGTGAAATAATATGAGAGTGCACGATGCTAGTCCCTTCAGATGTCCCAGGACAAACACACTAAAATGCTGCTTAGAAATCCTTTACAATGGGAGGTGGCTACTGAGGAACTTTTGAGGTAAAATATCTTTCTTTTTTACATAGAGATGTTCAGGTGATATTTTCTAGATAGCTTTTTACAGCTATGCTGCATCACTTTCAAGTGTTTAAACATTTGGGTATTATGGCCCTTTAAGTTGCACTAGTTATTTTTGAGGTTTTCTTCTGTGTGTGAATCTAGGTTATTCTAGCGGACAATAACTTATGTGCCTTCCTCTGTACATCAAGTATGAGGTGCCGAATACTAATGTCTACTCAGGTTGTCATGTATTTTCCACTTACATGTGGTTCTCACTATTGTTGAAATCTTATATGATGTCTCTAAAGTCTGTTTAACCTGTTGTATCAAGTGTTATTGCTACCTCAAAAAAATAAAATTAAACAAAAATAAAAATAAAAAACCTAATCTATAAAAAAAATTAAAAAAAACAATGCCCCCCCAAAAAACTATTCTGTAACCCCCCACCCAAACAAAAAACAACCTAACACTAACCCCCAAATTAGTACTCACCGATGTTAATGATAGCGGTGCTCCATCTTCATCCCGGCGGTGGTCCATCTTCATCCATCTTTTCTTCATCCCAGTGGCGGTGGTCCTCCTCTTCAGAGCACTAACAGGGAGCTTCTCTTTATGCAGTCCCAAGCTGCACACTGAATAGTGAATGCGAGGTACCCCTTTTATATGGGGGTGCCCTTGCATTAATATTGGCCGATTTGAATCTTCAAATTCAAATCAGCCAATAGAATGAAAGGAAAAAAAACTGAAGAGGAGGACCACTGTCACCACCACCATGATGAAGAAAAAAAGATGGACCACCGGGGAGAAGATAAGAAGATGGATGAAGATGGATCGCCGCTGGGATGAAGATGGAGCACCGCCGCCATCAACATTTGTGAGAACTAATTTGGTGGTTAGAGTTAGTTTTTTGTGTGTTTTATTTTTTTACAGAATAGTTTTTTTGGGGGGGAAGTAAAATAGCTGAATGCCCTTTTAAGGGCAATGCCCATCCAAATGCCCTTTTAGGGCAATTGGCAACTTAAGTTTTTTTTTAGTTAGGTTTTTTAGCAACAATGTATTCCTGGGAGCTAGATGATGATTGGGGCTAAATACGTGTGCCTCTAGTCATTGGCACAGAAGTTCATCTAGGTGTCAATAGTACATTTCTGCTCTGGAGCTGTGTTTGCCTCCTTTGTACAGCCTGAATATGTAGTTTTATGCAAACAACAGATAAATAATAAAATGCTCCAACACATGTTCCTTTAATTCATAGATTTCTATTTCTGTTCGTGAAAGCAGTGCATGCATAAGAAAATCATGCATATTCAAAACCAAACTACATGCAATAAGATGCACTCATTTTAATCAATAAACTGCACTGACCTTGAGTTGTGAAATGGAAAAATAAATCATTTAAAAAACTAAAGGCTGTAAAAATTGTTCCCTTTCATGTCAGTTATTCTCTTAACATCATCCCCACATATCTGCTGTAAGGATCATTACAAATACAGAACTCCCTTCTATGCACACTTAGAAACTCAATAGCAATCATGTTAAAATTGGTCTTTTATTGCAAGTTAATGAAATTCTTTTAAAATTGAACCCATTCTGAATAAAGTGATTTGTATTGATCCAGTGATTGCACGGCTCAGACTACACTACCCATGTGTAAACAAATTAAAAGACTTAATCCTAAAGGGCTTGAGATATACAATACTGTACACAATAATTGACTAGAAGAATGTTCTCTTGGGACATTATTTCTTTTAAGCAATTCTTGAATCCATATGCAATAGCACAAACGAATGTATGTACAAACATTCATAATGTGTGTATGTAATTGGATTTCAAAAAAATGCTTTTAAAAACATAAAAAGTTTTATTCTACAGTTGGCTGACTTTGCATACTATATCTGACTAACTATCACTACAAAACCAAACAAAGGGCTGTAATAAAAAACAGGAAAAAATGTCAATCTACTCATATTGAAGTTTAAAACAAAGCTTTTTTTTATTTTCTTAAATCTAATACCCACATACTTTAAAACATTAATTAGCAGATTGGGTTAAAATTCAATGCACAAAGAGCATTTTTGTGAACACATTTATATCTAACAAACCATGTATAATTTAGTATATGATGAAACTTTATAACTGTTGGGAAAGTTAACCCAAAAATATTCTCCCATTTAAATTGTTCCCAATGATCCATTTTACCTGCTGGAGTATATTAAATTGTTTACAAGTAGCTAATTTACCCCTATTTTGGCCTTTGAAATAGCTGATTTAGCTTGTGGTTTCCCAACCTATACTGAAAGTTTTGATACTGGAGTCTCAGCTATTGAATAGCCTAAGTAAACACAGCCCGCAGAAGAAATTACACTCACAGTGGGGTGCAAGATATTTAAGTAATAAAATGAGAATTTTCCATTGTTCTCTCTATGGCCTCTAGTTATCAAGCCGTCAACCTCAAATACACTGGAATTCCGCAGCGTATTTGTGGCGAGGCTGACTACTTTTGGAAGTTATCAAATGACTACCAGGTACGCTCAGCACTTTTCCGGCCCAGCGTACCTGGTTTTCAATCCGCCGCCCTGGAGGCGGTGGATCCCATAGGAATCAATGGGAGTCTGAGCATAGCGAAAGTTCATGTTCGCTGCTGCCCGATATCCCATTGATTCCTATGGGAGCTGTCTACACCTAACACCCTAACATGTACCCCGAGTCTAAACACCCCTAATCTGCCCCCCCACACCGCCGCAACTAAATAAATTTATTACCCAGTAAACCGCCGCTCCCGGACCCCGCCGCAACTATAATAAATATGTGAACCCCTAAACCACCGCTCCCGGACCCCGCCGCAACTATAATAAATATGTGAACCCCTAAACCACCGCTCCCGGACCCCGCCGCCACCTACATAATACCTATTAACCCCTATCCTGCCCCCCTATACCGCCGCCACCTATAATAAATGTATTAACCCCTATCCTGCCGATCCCGTACCTCGCCGCAACTACATAAATTGTTTAACCCCTAAACCGCCGCTCCCGGACCCCGTCGCCACCTATATTAAACTTATTAACACCTAATCTGCCCCCCCTACACCGTCGCCACCTAAAATAAATTTATTAACCCCTATCCTGCCCCCCCTATACCGCCGCCATCTATATTAAACTAATTAACCCCTAAACCTATGTCTAACACTAACCCTAACACACCCCTAACTTAAATATTATTTTAATAAATCTAAATAAAAATTACTCTTATTAACTAAATTAATCCTATTTAAAACTAAATACTTACCTATAAAATAAACCCTAATATAGATACAATATTACTAATAATTATATTGTAGCTATTTTAGGATTTATATTTATTTTACTGGCAAATTTAAATTTATTGTAACTAGGTACAATAGCTATTAAATAGTTATTAACTATTTAATAGCTACCTAGATAAAATAAAGTCAAATTTACCTGTAAAATAAAAACTAACCTAAGTTACAATTACACCTAACACTACACTATCATTAAATAAATTATTCCTATTTAAAACTAAATGCTTACCTGTAAAATAAACCCTAAGATAGCTACAATGTAATTAATAATTACATTATAGCTATTTTAGGGTTTATATTTATTTTACAGGTAACTTGGTATTTATTTTAACTAGGTACAATAGCTATTAAATAGTTGTTAACTATTTAATAACTGCCTAGCTAAAAGAAATACAAAATTACCTGTAAAATAAATCCTAACCTAAGTTACAATTAAACCTAACACTACACTATCGTTAAATAAATTACCTACAAGTAGCTACAATTAAATAAACTAACTAAAGTACAAAAAAAACAAAACCACTAAATTACAGAAAATAAAAAAAGATTACAAGAATTTTAAACTAATTACACCTAATCTAAGCCCCCTAATAAAATAAAATAAAAAAAATAATAATAAAAGTCCCTACCCTATACTAAATTACAAGGTAACCAGCTCTTTTACAAGCCCTTAAAAGGGATTTTCTCCTGTTAAGTGTGGTCAGTCCACGGGTCATCATTACTTCTGGGATATTAACTCCTCCCCAACAGGAAGTGCAAGAGGATCACCCAAGCAGAGCTGCTATATAGCTCCTCCCCTCTACGTCACACCCAGTCATTCTCTTGCACCCAACTAATAGATAGGATGTGTGAGAGGACTGTGGTGATTATACTTAGTTTTTATAACTTCAATCAAAAGTTTGTTATTTTAAAACAGCACCGGAGTGTGTTGTTCCTTCTCAGGGAGAATTTGAAGAAGAATCTACCTGAGTTTCTGTATGATTTTAACCGGAGTAGTTAAGATCATGTTGCTGTTCTCGGCCATCTGAGGAGTGAGGTAAACTTCAGATCAGGGGACAGCGGGCAGGTTCACCTGCAAAGAGGTATGTAGCAGCATATTATTTTCTGAGGAATGGAATTGACTAGAAAATACTGCCAATACCTATATAATGTAAGTTCAGCCTTAAATGCAGTAGTAGCAACTGGTATCAGGCTGTCATGTATGTATATTTTCACTTCAGTATTCTGGGGAATGGCACTTCACTGGAATAATACTGTATGCATAAAACTTTAGCCTATTTTGCAGTGAGAACGACTAGCAGCAGGCTTTCTATGACAATTCATTTATTTGATGTTAAACGTTTTGCTGGCATGTTAAATCGTTTAATTTTCTGAGGTACTGGGTGAAAAATTGTTTTGGGCATTTATCCACTTGGCGGGCATTTTATTTAATTTAAGACAGTTTACTGATCTCCCTCACTGTTGTGTGTGAGGGGGAGGGGCTTAATTTGGCGCTTTTACTACGCATCAGAAATTCAGTCACAAGTCTGTTTTTCTTCCCTGCATGATCCGGTTCGTCTCTACAGAGCTCAAGGGTCTTCAAAAGTTATTTTGAGGGAGGTAATCACTCACAGCAGACCTGTGAGATTGTACTTTAACTGTGATAAAAAACGCTATATTCTGTACATTTTTTCTGCTATTAAAGGGTTAGTTATCCATTACTAATGGGGGCAATCCTTTGCTAAAATTGTATTTTTACCGGAAAGAATTTGATTTTATAGTTTATCCGGTTTATTATTACTCAACTGTCATAACCTTTCTGTGCTTCTTAAAGGCACAGTACGTTTTTTTCATATTATTTGTAAATTGAATTGAAAAGTATTTCCAAGTTTGCTGGTTTAATTGCTAGTGTGTTAAACATGTCTGACTCAGAGGAATATCTCTGTGCTATATGTGCTACAGCCAAAGTGGAGCCCAATAGAAATTTATGTACTAATTGCATTGATGCTACTTTAAATAAAAGTCAATCTGTACAAATTGAACATTATTCACCAGACAATGAGAGGAAAGTTATGCCGTCTAACTCCCCTCACGTGTCAGTACCTGCATCTCCCGCTCGGGAGGTGCGTGATATTGTAACGCTGGGTACTTCAGGGCGGCCATTACAAATCACATTGCAGGACATGGCTAATGTTATGACTGCAGTTTTTTGTCTAAATTACCAGAACTTAGAGGGAAGCGTGACCACTCTGGGGTGAGAACAGAGTGCGCTGATAATAATAGGGCCATGTCAGATACTGCGTCACAGTATGCGGAACATGAGGACGGAGAGCTTCAATCTGCAGGTGACGGTTCTGATCCCAATAGAGTGGATTCAGACATTTCTAATTTTAAGTTTAAGCTTGAAAACCTCCGCTTACTGCTAGGGGAGGTATTAGCGGCTCTGAATGATTGTAACACCGTTGCAATCCCAGAGAAATTATGTAGGCTGGATAGATACTATGCGGTACCGGCGAGTACTGACGTATTTCCTATACCTAAGAGGCTTACAGAGATAATTACTAAGGAGTGGGATAGGCCCGGTGTACCCTTTTCCCCCCCTCCTGTATTTAGAAAAATGTTTCCAATAGACGCCACCACACGGGACTTATGGCAGACGATCCCTAAGGTGGAGGGAGCGGTTTCTACTCTGGCTAAGCGTACCACTATCCCGGTGGAGGATAGCTGTGCCTTTTCAGATCCAATGGATAAAAAATTAGAGGGTTACCTTAAGAAAATGTTTGTTCAACAAGGTTTTATATTGCAACCCCTTGCATGTATTGCGTCTGTCACGGCCGCGGCCGCTTTTTGGTCCGAGTCCCTGGAAGAGACTCTTGACTCAATAACTATAGAGGAGATTTCAAACAGGCTTAAAACACTTAAGCTAGCTAATTCATTTGTTTCAGATGCCGTAGTACATTTAACTAAACTTACAGCTAAGAATTCCGGATTCGCCATTCAGGCACGCAGAGCGCTGTGGCTAAAATCCTGGTCAGCTGACGTTACTTCTAAATCTAAGTTACTTAACATACCTTTCAAAGGGCAGACCTTATTCGGGCCCGGTTTGAAAGAAATTATCGCTGACATTACAGGAAGTAAAGGCCATGCCCTGCCTCAAGACAGAGCCAAACCTAGGGCTAGACAGTCTAATTTTCGTTCCTTTCGTAATTTCAAGGCAGGAGCAACATCAACTTCCTCTGCACCAAAACAGGAAGGAGCTGTTGCTCGCTACAGACAAGGCTGGAAACCTAACCAGTCCTGGAACAAGGGCAAGCAGACTAGGAAACCTGCTGCTGCCCCTAAAACAGCATGAATTGAGGGCCCCCGATCCGGGATCGGATCTAGTGGGGGGCAGACTTTCTCTCTTCGCCCAGGCTTGGGCAAGAGATGTTCAGGATCCCTGGGCGCTAGAGATAATATCTCAGGGATACCTTCTGGACTTCAAATGCTCTCCTCCAAGAGAGAGATTTCATCTGTCAAGATTGTCAACAATCCAGACAAAGAAAGAGGCGTTTCTACGCTGCGTACAAGAGCTCTTGTTAATGGGAGTAATCCATCCAGTTCCACGATCGGAACAGGGACAGGGGTTTTACTCAAATCTGTTTGTGGTTCCCAAAAAAGAGGGAACTTTCAGACCAATCCTGGACTTAAAGATCCTAAACAAATTCCTAAGAGTTCCATCGTTCAAGATGGAGACTATTCGGACAATTTTACCTATGATCCAAGAGGGTCAATACATGACCACTGTAGATTTAAAAGATGCTTACCTTCACATACCGATTCACAAAGATCATTATCGGTACCTAAGGTTTGCCTTCCTAGACAGGCATTACCAGTTTGTGGCTCTTCCATTCGGATTGGCTACAGCTCCAAGAATCTTCACAAAGGTTCTGGGTGCTCTTCTGGCGGTACTAAGACCGCGGGGAATCTCGGTAGCTCCATACCTAGACGACATTCTGATACAAGCTTCAAGCTTTCAAACTGCCAAGTCTCATACAGAGTTAGTGCTGGCATTTCTAAGGTCACATGGATGGAAGGTGAACGAAAAGAAAAGTTCACTCGTTCCACTCACAAGAGTTCCCTTCCTGGGGACTCTTATAGATTCTGTAGAAATGAAGATTTACCTGACAGAGGACAGGCTAACAAGACTTCAAAGTGCTTGCCGCACCCTTCATTCCATTCAACACCCGTCAGTGGCTCAATGCATGGAGGTAATCGGCTTAATGGTAGCGGCAATGGACATAGTACCCTTTGCACGCTTACACCTCAGACCACTGCAACTGTGCATGCTAAGTCAGTGGAATGGGGATTACTCAGACTTATCCCCTTCTCTGAATCTGGATCAAGAGACCAGAAATTCTCTTCTATGGTGGCTTTCTCGGCCACATCTGTCCAGGGGGATGCCATTCAGCAGACCAGACTGGACAATTGTAACAACAGACGCCAGCCTTCTAGGTTGGGGTGCCGTCTGGAATTCTCTGAAGGCTCAGGGACAATGGAGTCAGGAGGAGAGTCTCCTGCCAATAAACATTCTGGAATTGAGAGCAGTTCTCAATGCCTTCCTGGCTTGGCCCCAGTTGACAACTCGGGGGTTCATCAGGTTTCAGTCGGACAACATCACGACTGTAGCTTACATCAACCATCAGGGAGGGACAAGAAGCTCCCTAGCTATGATGGAAGTATCAAAGATAATTTGCTGGGCAGAGTCTCACTCTTGCCACCTGTCAGCAATCCACATCCCGGGAGTGGAGAACTGGGAGGCGGATTTCTTAAGTCGTCAGACTTTTCATCCGGGGGAGTGGGAACTTCATCCGGAGGTCTTTGCCCAAATACTTCGACGTTGGGGCAAACCAGAGATAGATCTCATGGCGTCTCGACAGAACGCCAAGCTTCCTCGTTACGGGTCCAGATCCAGGGATCCAGGAGCAGTCCTGATAGATGCTCTGACAGCACCTTGGGACTTCAGGATGGCTTACGTGTTTCCACCCTTCCCGTTGCTTCCTCGATTGATTGCCAGAATCAAACAAGAGAGAGCATCAGTGATTCTAATAGCACCTGCGTGGCCACGCAGGACTTGGTATGCAGACCTGGTGGACATGTCATCCTGTCCACCTTGGTCTCTACCTCTGAAACAGGACCTTCTGATACAGGGTCCCTTCAAACATCAAAATCTAACTTCTCTGAAGCTGACTGCTTGGAAATTGAACGCTTGATTTTATCAAGACGTGGATTTTCTGAGTCAGTTATTGATACCTTAATACAGGCTAGGAAACCTGTTACCAGAAAGATTTACCATAAGATATGGCGTAAATACCTATATTGGTGCGGATCCAAAGGTTACTCTTGGAGTAAGGTTAGTATTCCTAGGATATTGTCTTTTCTACAAGAAGGTTTAGAAAAGGGTTTATCCGCTAGTTCCTTAAAGGGACAGATCTCAGCTCTGTCCGTTCTGTTACACAAACGTCTGTCAGAAGTTCCAGACGTTCAGGCTTTTTGTCAGGCTTTGGCCAGGATTAAGCCTGTGTTTAAAACTGTTGCTCCGCCATGGAGTTTAAACCTAGTTCTTAACGTTTTACAGGGTGTTCCGTTTGAACCCCTTCATTCCATTGATATAAAAATGTTATCTTGGAAAGTTCTGTTTTTAATGGCTATTTCCTCGGCTCGAAGAGTCTCTGAGTTATCGGCCTTACATTGTGATTCTCCTTATCTGATTTTTCATTCAGATAAGGTAGTTCTGCGTACTAAACCTGGGTTCTTACCTAAGGTGGTCACTAACAGGAATATCAATCAAGAGATTGTTGTTCCATCATTGTGTCCTAATCCTTCTTCAAAGAAGGAACGACTTCTACACAATTTAGATGTAGTCCGTGCACTGAAATTTTATTTACAGGCAACTAAAGATTTTCGGCAAACTTCTTCCCTGTTTGTCGTTTATTCTGGACAGAGGAGAGGTCAAAAAGCTTCTGCTACCTCTCTCTCTTTTTGGCTTCGTAGCATAATACGTTTAGCTTATGAGACTGCTGGACAGCAGCCTCCTGAAAGAATTACAGCTCATTCTACTAGAGCTGTGGCTTCCACTTGGGCCTTTAAGAATGAGGCCTCTGTTGAACAGATTTGCAAGGCTGCAACTTGGTCTTCTCTTCATACTTTTTCCAAATTTTACAAATTTGACACTTTTGCTTCTTCGGAGGCTGTTTTTGGGAGAAAGGTTCTTCAGGCAGTGGTTCCTTCCGTATAAAGATCCTGCCTGTCCCTCCCGTCATCCGTGTACTTTAGCTTTGGTATTGGTATCCCAGAAGTAATGATGACCCGTGGACTGACCACACTTAACAGGAGAAAACATAATTTATGCTTACCTGATAAATTCCTTTCTCCTGTAGTGTGGTCAGTCCACGGCCCGCCCTGTTTTTTATGGCAGGTCTAAATTTTTAAATTATACTCCAGTCACCACTGCACCCTTTAGTTTCTCCTTTCTCGTTGGTTCCTGGTCGAATGACTGGGTGTGACGTAGAGGGGAGGAGCTATATAGCAGCTCTGCTTGGGTGATCCTCTTGCACTTCTTGTTGGGGAGCAGTTAATATCCCAGAAGTAATGATGACCCGTGGACTGACCACACTACAGGAGAAAGGAATTTATCAGGTAAGCATAAATTATGTTTTTGCGGGGCATGCCCCAAAGTAATCAGCTCTTTTGCATGTAAAAAAAATACAACACCCCCCCCAACATTAAAACCCACCACCCACATACCCCATACTCTAACCCAAACCCCCCTTAAATAAACCTAACACTACCCCCCTGAAGTTCTCCCTACCTTGAGTCGTGTTCACCCAGCCAGGTCGAAGTCATCATCCAAGGGGCGCTGAAGAGGTCTTCCATCCGATAGAAGTCTTCATCCAAGGGGCGCTGAAGATGTCTTCCATCCGAAAGAAGTCTTCATCCAAGGGGCGCTGAAGAGGTCTTCCATCCGATAGAAGTCTTCATCCAGGCGGCGTCTTCAATCTTCATCCATCCGGAGCGGAGCAGAGCCATCTTCAAAGCAGCCGACGCAGAGCCATCCTTGTTCACCGATGCCTACTCGCCGAATGAATATTCCTTTAAGTGACGTCATCCAAGAGGGTGTCCCTCGAATTCCGATTGGCTGATAGGATTCTATCAGCCAATCAAAATTAAGGTAGGAAAAATCTGATTGGCTGTTCCAATCAGCCAATCAGATTGAGCTTGCATTCTATTGGCTGATCAGAACAGCCAATAGAATGCGAGCTCAATCTGGTTGGCTGGGGGGGTTGTATTTTTTTTACATGCAAAAGAGCTGATTACATTGGGGCATGCCCCGCAAAAAGCCCTTTTAAGGGCTGGTAAAAGAGATGGTTACCTTGTAATTAAGTATAGGGTAGGGACTTTTATTATTATTATTATTTTTTTTATTAGGAGGCTTAGATTAGGTGTAATTAGTTTAAAATTATTGTAATCTTTTTTTATTTTCTGTAATACCAAGTTACCTGTAAATAAATATAAACCCTAAAATAGCTATAATGTGGTTATTAATTACATTGTAGCTATCTTAGGGTTTATTTTACAGGTAAGTATTTAGTTTTAAATATGAATAATTTATTTAATGATAGTGTAGTGTTAGGTGTAATTGTAACTTAGGTTAGTTTTTATTTTACAGGTAAATTTGACTTTATTTTATCTAGGTAGCTATTAAATAGTTAATAACTATATAATAGCTATTGTACCTAGTTAAAATAAATTTGCCTGTAAAATAAATATAAATCCTAAAATAGCTACAATATAATTATTAGTAATATTGTAGCTATATTAGGGTTTATTTTATAGGTAAGTATTTAGTTTTAAATAGGAATAACTAATTTAATAAGAGTAATATTTATTTAGATTTATTTAATTAATATTTAAGTTAGGGGGTATTAGGGTTAGTGTTAGACTTAGGTTTAGGGGTTAATAATTTTATTATAGGTTGCGGAGGTGTAGGGGGGGCAGGATAGGGGTTAATAAATTTATTATAGGTGGCGACGTTGTAGGGGGGGGCAGATTAGGGGTTAATAAGTTTAATATAGGTGGCGGCGGGTCCGAGAGCGGCGGTTTAGGGGTTAAACAATTTATTTAGTTGCGGCGGGGTCCGGGATCCGCAGGATAGGGGTTAATAACTTTATTATAGGTGGCGGCGGTATAGGGGGGGCAGGATAGGGGTTAATAGGTATTATGTAGGTGGCGACGGGGTCCAGGAGCAGCGGTATAGGTGTTAATACATTTATTATAGGTGCGGCGGGGTCTAGGAGCAGCGGTTTAGGGGTTAATAACTTTATTTAGTTGCAGGGGGCTCCGGGGGTGACGGTATAGGGGGTAGAACAGTATAGTTAGTGTGGGTGCTTAGTGACAGCTTATCAATAAAGCTGTAAAAAAGCCGAAGAGCAGCGAGATCGGATGAGTGATAACTATCACAGTCCGCTGTTCATCGCCCCGTACTTGGTGCGCGGCTTTTTGACAGCTTTTTTGATAACTTTGGCGAACGTATTCAGGTCCGCAGCGGCAATGTGAGGCGAGCTTAGGCGAGCGTATTGGGGCCGGCAATTATGTTATCACTTTTATGTGTACATAAAAGTGATAACATAATTAGCTCTGATATTACCTGAAACTCAACCCATTGTAATAGGCTGTGGTTTAAAAGCACAAAACCAGCAACTTCATATACAAAAATAAACCTAAAAAATTCAAATTTTCATATGTTTTATACTCTGCAGCTGGTTTAACAAGTCATTGAAAATACATTAATATAAAAACAATTTTACAGTGCACTGTCCCTTTAAATGGCGGAAAGAGTATAACAAATTCCAGAGAGTTTACCTCTAGAAAATCTTGTTTATACACACAAATAAATACATTTAACCCAAATATAGTTTCCATTAAGAGCCTGTTTGTAAACATTACACTTAATCTAATACATATAAAAGTTATACTTAATTTATTTAGGGTAATTCCGTTATTACCTGTTTTAATGACAGGAACCAGTAGGACAGTAGATAGTTTGCAGGCACACAGGTGAAATGGGAACAGTAAAGTAGTTTGTAGGTAAGCCAGGAGTCAGAACCGTAAAATCCATCAGAATCCATGCGTCAACAGTCAAAAACAACAAAGTTCTTTAACCAGAAAACAGTTCCAAGGGTCCAATGAAAAGCAGAAATTGTAAGAATTGTTTTCTGCCTGTTAAAATTTTAGAAACCCACTTCATCACTAAGGAAATGTGAGTTCCCCCTTGATGAATGATATAAGCCACTGCTGTGATATTGCCCGATTGAAAATGCAGATAAGTCTCTTTCGGAAGACACCGGCTCTAAAGAGCCCTGAAGAGTTCCAATATATTTATTGGTAACCTTTCCTCCTGTGGAGACCAAATTCATTTTGTGCTCTCCTGGACTCCTATATACTGCACCCTAGCAAGAGAGACATGCATCTATAGAGACAATTGTCCAGGTTGGGGGGTATTAAGAATGCCCCCAGAGAACTGGATTGGTTATTTATACCCTAGGATAGAGCCTGTCTCACATGGAAATCCAAAAGGATTCTTTCAGAAGTTGAGAATAGTTCTATCACCATTGTTGTAGCAGTCTCATATGAAATACCATCTGATACTATAATCAACCAAACTAAAGATTCCAAGAATAAAACAAATTTAAGATTGCAAATTCACAGACGTTATGCACTTATTATCTGTAATATTGATTTCCTTTGACCTCTAGTTTCAGAAGAAAAATAACTCTTTGGAATATTTGGTTCTCCAACAATGATAGTGAACAAATACAAACGACTGTTGGTATAAGATAGTGCTAAATTAAAGATGTAACCTGTACCAAGATATAACTCTTAATACAGAGAAGAGAGATATCTGCATGTTAATAAAGATTCTGGGAGCAGTAACCAGACCAAAAGAGCAACAAACTGAAAATGTTTGTCCTCATATGAAAATCTTAGGAACTGGTGATGGTCTTTGTGGATAAGAATATGATGATCTATCATGGACATAAACTGTCCCTTGTTGAACTAGGGGTAGAAGAGTTCAACTTAATTTCAGAAGTAGGCCTGAAAGTCCACCCTTTTGGGAACAATAAAAAAAGGTTGGATGAATCTTGGTCTTGGTTTTGGCACAGGAACTATCACTGCTATAAAATCAATTTATGCTTACCTGAAAAATTCATATATTTCATGGTGGTGAGAGGCCATGGTCCATTACTCCTGGGAATTACTCTACCCTAGCACCAGGGAAAGTACTCTAAAAAATCCCTCCCACCTCACCAGTACCTCAATCTAACATATAATGGAACACAAAGAGGAAGGAAAAAGTAATAGGAACCAGCAAAATAGAAGCAGGGAAAAAAAATGTGCACAAAAAATGAAAATGCCAACCCAGAGAAAAACAGGGTGGGGTCTCGTGGACTCTCACCACCATGAAAAATGTATTTATTAGGTAAGCATAAATTATGTTTTCTTTCATACTGGTGATTAGAGTCCATGCTCCATTACTCCTGGAAACTTATACCCAAGCTGTGGAGTCCATGAGTAATAACAGAAAATAGTGGGATCTAAGAAACATGTTTTTTTTTAACTGAGAAACTAAATCCACAACCCTAATAGAGCTTAAAAAAGGCAAAAAAAAAATAAATAAACAACCGGCAAAAATAAATCAGCCTGCAACAACTGCCTGTAGGACACATTACCAAATGCTGCCTCAGAAAAAGCAACAACAATAAAATGGAAAAAAAAATATGCAAAGATGATCAAATAGCTGACTAGCAGTGGCCGCTGGTCTTAAAAAAATTAGCAGAAAGTAATTTAGGTGGATGATGACCTTCCTCAAAGAAAGGTATCTGGACCAAAAGTTTCACCCAAGAAGCCAAAGAAAAAGTAGAAATTCTCTGAACTTCCTAGAAGGAAAAGGAAATGAATAAAAATTTGCCTGAAAACTTTAGTGTCAACATAACACTACGAGGCTCTAACAGAATCCAAATCATGAAGACTCCACTCACAATGTCACAAATTATATA
This sequence comes from Bombina bombina, assembly GCF_027579735.1. Classification (NCBI taxonomy): domain Eukaryota; kingdom Metazoa; phylum Chordata; class Amphibia; order Anura; family Bombinatoridae; genus Bombina; species Bombina bombina. The sequence goes on along the minus strand of NC_069503.1, from coordinate 602,730,555 downwards.
GTCAGAAAACATAACCATATCCCAAAGAAAAATAAGATGAGGAACACAATGAAGAGTAGAAACAGATGAAAATGCTAAATGAAAACAGAATTTCCAGAAAGAAATTTAATATCCACCTGATTCATTGGACCAAAAGGAGGAACCTGCAAAATCCTCAAGACCAAATAAAGGTTCCAATGAGGAAAACTGATAACAGACTTAACTCTAGGCCAGATTTCAACTAAACCATGAATGTCAGAAAGATTAGCAGTCTTCTTTCAAAACATAACTAAAAAGGACAGAAAATGGAACCTTCAAAAGATCTAGCAGGAAAACCCTTACATAACAATTCCCCTATTCACGTACTTAAAAGCCTGTATAAGAAACTGAGCAAATAGTTCAAAGGATTTCTGATTCTACCTTCATGCCAATAAGCCCAGAGAACTCTAATCTGGATAGAAGGAAGGACCTTAAAATAGATGGTCTGGATGTAAAAGAAACAGCTAAGTAGAGAATATGGATTATAGAACAAGATCTGCATACCAAAAACTGCAGGAACAAGCTGGACAAAGCTGGATCAAAGCTCTTCCTGCCAAATCTTAGCAATCGCACTGAAATAAAAAAATAGAGGTGGGAAAAAAATATAGGCTATCCAGAAAGACCATTGAACTACCAGAGCATCCAAAAACACAGTTTAAAAACCCTTGGATCTTACACAGTACCAGGGAAAATTGAGATTCAACTGGGAAGCCATCAGAACTACCTCTAGGTGACCCCAAAGAGCTATTATCTGATAGAATATAACAAGATGAAGAGACCACTCTTCCAGACAGAACTAAAGACTGAGAAAAAAACTGCTTTCCATTTATACAGTCCTGGAACATAAACAGCAGAAATCCAACAGAAATAAGCTTCTGCCCAGGAAAGAAATACAGATTCTATCCTCATAACTAAGAAATTATAAGTCCCCCCCCCTGATTATTGACATTAACTACAAAACTGAAGGGCCCTGATGTTTAAATCATCAACAGGTAACATCGCCTCCTAAGAAAACCAAACTTCTTCTGCATTCTGAGACCCCCAGACAGACCCCACATACTGAAAAACAAATCAATGTATGTTTACCTAATAAATTGGTGGTGAGTCCACATTTCATTACTCCTAGAAATTACTCTTCTCTACCACTAGGAGGAGTCAAAGATTCACAAACTTTTAGAGTCCTATAAAACACCCTGCCACCTCACACATACCTCAGTCTAACATATAGCCAAGCAAAGTGAGGTAAGAACAAGGAAAAAGAGCCATAAAAGATGTGCTAAAGAACTCTTACCAACATGAAAGAAATTAATTTATCAAGTAAGCATAAATTATGTTTTCTTTCATACAGGTGGTGAAAATCCACAATCCTTTACTCCAGGGAACTAATAGCCAAGCTGTGGAGTCCACAAGTAAAAACATAAAGGGAGGGATTTAAAAACATATATGTTTTACTAATAAATTAAATCCACAATTCCAATATTATTAGTTTGTTTTTTAAATATACTTAAAATAAACCAAACAGGCAAAACAATTAAACTGAGACAGCTGCCTGAAGAACCATCCTACCAAAGGCTGCATCAGAAGAAGCAAAAACATCAAAATGGTAGAATTTTGAAGAAGTATGCAAAGAAAATCAAATATCTGCCTTAAAAATCTGATCAACTGAAGCCTCATTCTCGAAAGCCAAAGAGGTTGCAACTAGCATAGTAAAATGAGCAGAAATCCGCTGTAGTGGAGGCTGATCTGCCTCCAAGTAAGCCTTCTAAATCAAACGTTTCAACCAAGAGGCCAAAGAAACAACAGAAACTTTCTGACCCCTTCCTAGGACTAGAAAAATGAATGAACAATCTAGAAGTTTATCTAAATGTAATGTCAATACCCTAACAACGCTTAAAGAATGCAAAGATCTCTCTGAAGCATTCTAAGGATTAGGAAACAAAGATGAAACAATCATCTCTCTGCTAAAGTTGTCTAAAGAAACAATCGTATGCAAAAAATCAAATGTGTCATGCTGCGCCGCTCTAGCCATTGCTAGGGGCACGGCGTCTCCTTGCATCTCAGGGGTTGTTTCGGGTTTGGAAGCATGCAGCGCTGACGTCATCGCCACACGCTCTTGATGCCGGTTGGACGTCTGTGGCGCGAATCCTGCACCTATGTAAGTTCTACTACAATGATCTGTCACTGCCCAAGTATAGGTGTTACTTTGTGTGCTCCTGGGTGTGAAAGATCGTTGTATCAATTTGCCTATTTTGTGTATAATCCCTGCCTGTCTGACTACTCTGCCTGCTATACCGCTTAACTACTGGATTGATATACTGCTGCTGAATCCTGCCTGTCTGACTACTCTGCCTGCTATTCCCCTTAATTACTGGATTGATATACTGCTCCTAAACCCTGCCTGTTTGACTATTCTGCTTATTAACCCCTGTTGTTCTGGATTGCCTCTTTGTTGATGAAACCTGCCTGCCTGACCATTCTAGTAGTGTGCCCTTGGACTGCTTTACTTTTGCCAGATCCTGCCTGTCTGACCATTTTAGTGGTGTGCTCTTGGACTGCTTTACTGTTGCCAAATCCTGCCTGCCTGATCATTCTAGTGGTGTGCAACATAGCCGTCTGCTGAGCAGAACGTCTCAGTGCTGGTAGGGAAATATTTTTCAAAGTAAGGGGTGTGAACATTCGTTGCTAAAGAATCAACAACAAAAACCAGCACCTCCATTTAGGGCATTAGAAGACAGAAGATCAGGAACACTTGGGTGAAGTGGAAACATGGCGAAAGTAGAACAAGTCCTTAACCTGGAGCCTCAGCACGAGCTTAAATTCAAAGGTCTATATTTTTTCTCTTTCTACTTAAGAAAGACCCAGAGGTTCCTCCAGCTCGACTCCAGCCCCTTGTGTGGACTCTTTAGTTTCTATGGCTTAGGAGAAAAAGCCAAGACAAGGATCAGGGAGTACTGAGCAACAACTGGAAATATTGGAACAGAGGGCACTTTCTGCAATCACCTTCCTCCGTGTACTGACCGCATACACTGAACGGAGAAGTAAGAAGCACACAGCCGATATTGTGGTTAATGTCTTTAATCCACACAAAGATCTTGCATATACTGTGACATATGCATAAAGGTTAACCGAATTCCTTTACAACAATACAGACTTTCTATCCACCGCGTAATCCCTGATTGGTCCAAACCTCCATCTATCAGAATAAAGGTGTGTAAAGCTACAGCCAATAGGATTGGAGGTGTGTCACCCGAAGTTTGCCACAATACATTCATCCGGTGGGTGTTTCAAGACACAGCTAACAGAGATTGATTTAGAAGACATCTTGTTTTTTAAAACCAACGGGATAGAAGTAAGGTAACTTACACATTTTAAGATGTCAGATTGTAGCAATCTGAGTCTTTAACCAGCGCTTATTTATTCAGTCTGATAGAGGAGTATCCTACGAGCATTACAAAATGAAGTCCATAAAACATCCTTTTCCTGATGAAAAATAAGATAAGGAAGATCATAAGAGCAGATAACACAGAAACTCTTCTAGCAGAAGAAATAGCCAAAAGAAAACACTTTCCAAGAAAGTAGTTTAATATCCACATTATATCCACATTATGCAAAGGCTAAAAAGGAGAAGCCTATAAAACCCTTAACACTAAGTTAAGATTACTTGGAGGATAAATTGGCTTGATCACTGGTTTAATATGGACCACATGAAGAAAGCGCTATGAGAAGCTACTACAAACTAATGGAGAATATGTGAAAGAATATAAGAGACTAAATCCCTCCTTAAAAATGAATCAAAATTGATATTTGATTTGCAAACATTACGTCCCAAAGGTCTAAATATAGATTTAAATCTCAATTGTTTTCTCAAATAAAACACACCTGTGACAATATAAAGAAACTTCTTTCCTCACATAATCTCATTTCATTTAACATAAAAAATCACTGCGATGGATACTATGATGAAATAATTTGATGAAATAACTGAGAATGTAAATTGTCACTTATATATGTTCTTATGCAAAAACTTTCACTATTGTATAGAAATGTTCGAAATACGTTTATAAAAAACGGCACTTTATAAATAACAAGTAATCAGATTCTACAATAGCATGCTATTGCTTGTATACTATGTATGTACAGTCACTCCAATCTTAAACCTGTCTACACAGAAAACAGCTGTTACCTTCCTATCAAAAGATCTTTACTAAGGACGGATTAGAAGAATATACATCGTCCCGAATGCTTATCTTTACTAAACATTGGATCTTCCAGTATTCAACTCCTTGGGATTCCCTTTTTCAAATAAATGAATATTGAAATAATAAAGCCCCACAGTTGTACATTGTTACAGATTATAATGATACAATCACATGTTGCCCTTGATGTGTGGGAACAATCACTCAATCATAATCAATTAGCAAAACTGAATCTAATCATCATGTTGGGTATAAATGGCCCCCAAATGCTAATAGGTCTATGCTTGAGAAAGGCTGATTACACAGCCAAAACGCGTTGCAATACACCAAGTATGGACTTCCAGTTCACAGTGTTCACCCTGAACACTTTTGCTTGCCATAGAGCAGACTTCAGTCACGTGAGCGCAGTGGAACAGCTGCGACCACATCTCACACTATAAGAAGGTCTGAGGCTCCAGAATCGGTGGAATACACAGAAAAAAGACTTCAGGCTCCAGAAAGCACTTGGATTCATATGTGCTAAGCCCACCAACATCAACCAGTGTTTTGGTAAGAGGGAGAACTTTGGAAAACAGCGAACCATGTCACTTCCTGTGATGTTACATCAGCTGTTTCACAAATGTTGGCCATAATGCGCATGCATGCCAGAATCATCACACACCTGGCTGCATACGTCACTGCTACAATATTTAGTGCTGTGAAAGTCCGGGACTCTTTCTAGAGCGCATGCATTGGATTTTGTATCAGAAATGTTGCGCTCATGGAAAGCTGTTACTTCCGCTCCTCTGCAATATTCGGAACTCTGCCCCCCACTGCAACTACTCCCATTACTACTAATACTTTAAAGCTGAGTCTCCGTGCTCGTGCATGAGAAACAGCCCCCGCCCCACGGCTATCGCCACTTGAAAAACAATGACATTGAAGGGAGCCTGTGAAAAGCTGCATTTGATCAGCAGAAGAAGCAGTGGCGATAACCGGGGGGCTTTTTCTCATGCACAAGCACAGAGACTCAGCTTTAGAGCATTAGTAGTAATGGGAGTAGTTGCAGTGGGGGGTGGAGTTCCGAATATTGCAGAGGAGCCGAAGAAACAGCTTTCCATGAGCGCACCATTTCTGATACAAAATCCCATGCATGCGCATTGCGCTCTAGAAAGGGTCCCTGACTTTCGCAGCACTAAATATTGTAGCAGTGACGTATGAGGCCAGGTATGTGATGATGCTGGCATGCATGCACATTACGGCCAAAATTTGTGAAACAGCTGATGTAACGTCACGGGAAGTGACATGGTTCGCTGTTTTCCAAAGTTCGCCCTCTTACCAGAACACCTGGATAAACTAAGGTCAGAGCACACAATTTACAGCGCAATGAGTGGGCGTTACAGTCAGGAAAGCATGCTCGTTTAGATTTGTGCGACCAATAAGAGGTATACTGAGAAACTTTAACCCTAGTTACTTAGACTCTGATGCAAATTATTTGCCAGATTACTTTAGATGCACCCTCAACTTGAGGGACTTCCATTTTTATATACATTTGGATATACTTTGATCCACTAGTTTAATCGGATTTACTCTGTCAGGTACTTATGACAGTTACTTATGAACTGTGTTCCTGCTCACTTGTATAAATTGTATATTACAGTGAGAGATATTTTCTGTGACACTATTTCAGAATATAACGGAATATAATAGATTCCACCATTAAATTTGTACTTTTAAATGGTATTTTATGCTTATGGTAACTTTTAGCTCCAGGTTGGTCAACCTTTTCTGTGTTTAAGAATTGTTTTACATAGGACTAATAATTCTATTTTTTATGTGGCACATACACTTTTATGCATTTATAAGATCTAACTGAAGATCTTTTTATACATATCATTTTACTTTATCTAGACCTCCATACTAAATAAAATATTTTATTTGCATACTAATACTTTCATATTTTGTGTTCATTACACATATCAGTTCTAGACATTTAGTCTCTTATATTCTTTCACATATTCTCCATTAGTTTGAAGTAGCTTCTCATAGCGCTTTCTTCACCCACCCCATACTTTTCAAAGTTGCTTCTAAAGTTCCAGAGGGGAACTTTTTGGTTTAGAGAGCATACAGACAGTCAGTGCAGGAAGTATTATACTCTTTTGTTCCATTAATATGCAAAAGAGCCTGAAAAAAAACATAATTTATGCTTACCTGATAAATTTATATCTTTCATGGTGGTGAGAGTCCATGATCCATTACTCATTGGAATTACCCTTCTCTACCACTAGGATGAGGCAAAGAGGCCTATTTATCAAGCTGTCAACCGCAAATACACTGGAAATCCACAGCGTAATTGTGGAGAGCCTTATTCCCCTTATTTATCAAAGCCTACAGACCGGCAAAAATTGAAATCTGTGACGTAACATTCGATCCACCGGTCTCAATCCGACACCAATCAATGCTTACATCACTACAGATGTTCCAAATGCTAATTCGGCACTATCTGACTACTTTTGATATTTAACAAATATCTACCAGGTACGCTCACCACTATTCCGGCCCAGCGAACCTGGTTTTCAATCCGCCGCCCTGGAGGCGGTGGATGCCATAGGAATCGATGGGAGTCTGAAAGCAGCGAAATCTTATGTTCGCTGCTGTCCGATATTCCATTGATTCCTATGGGAGAATAAAAGTTATGTTTACACCTAACACCTTAACATGTACCCCGAGTCTAAACAACCCTAATCTGCTGCCCCCTACACCGCCGCCACCTACATAATGTTATTAACCCCTAATCTGCCGCCCCGCCGCCACCTACATAATGTTATTAACCCCTTATCTACCGCACGACACCGCTGCCACCTACATAAAGTTATTAACCCCTATTCCGCAGCTCCCGGACCCCGCCGCCATCTACATAAAGTTATTAACCCCTATCCCGCCGCTCCCGGAGCCCATCCCAACTAAATAAATGTATTAACCCCTAAACCCTGGCCTCCCACATCACTAGCACTTACTAAACCTATTAACCCCTAAACCGCCACTCCCCCACATTGCCATAAACTAAATTAACCTATTAACCCCTAAACCTAGCAACCTGCTAACTTTACATTACATATTAACTCATCCCTATCTTATAATAAATTTAAACTTACCTTTTGATTTAAATTAAACTATATTAAACTATTAATTAACCTACCCTAACTACTATACTAAAAGCTCAATCCTATTGGCTTATTGCAAAATGACCACAATGACACAGCAAGTGTGGGTAACAAAATACAATAAACGACGTGTAAACAAAACAACTACTCCTAAAGAGCATCTGCCAGGAACTTGGAGCCTACAGTACCCCTTTCACTTATTTACTCCAGTGACTAACTGTAGATACGCCAGCCTGTTTGAGCTTTATCCGGTCATAGACCTACGATACATCACTTGTGGGACTTTCATTTGTATATTACCTGTGCGCTTATATATGTTTTTTTTCTTGTGTTTGACTGATTTGTTATATATATATATATATATATATATATATATATATTTATATATATACACACACACACACTGTAATATCCCTTTAAAATGGGATCCTCCGCACGTACTTTTTACCTCTGATACTGGTAACATTCTGATACATTATTTCTTTTTTGTTATACCATCAACCACCTGTTTGCTGTATGTATCAAGTTAAAGGGACAGTTCACCCAAAAAATTTCTCCCCTTTAAATTATTCCCAATGATCCTTTTAACCTGATAGAGTGTATTAAATTGGTTACAAGTAGCTCCTTTACTCCTATTTCAGCATTTGAAATAGCTGATTTAGCCTGTGGTATCGCCACCCATACTGAACAAATTAATACTGGAGTATAGGCTATTGAATAGCCTAAGTATACACAGCCAGCAGAAGAGATTACACTCTCAGTGGGATGCAGGATAGTTAAGTAATAAAATGATCATTTTCCATTGTTCTCTCTATGTATTGAGCTTTGGTGTTCCAGCCAAATAAAAGATAAGGAAGCAAGTCTGTTTACACAAACTTAGAACATAATGAGATCTGATATCACCTTTAAGTTCAACCCATTGTAATAGGCTGTGGTTTCAAAGCACAAAATCAGCTACTTCATATACTTTCTCAAATATTTTCTCTGCAGTTGGTATAAAAAATCATTTAAAATACATTAATGGAAAAACAATTTTACAGTGTACTGTCCCTTTAACTGCATGAACTTTGTTACCTATTTTGCTGCATTTACTATCTTCAGCCTGAATTGCTGAACAGCATTCTGAGACACTGTTTCTTTTTGCTATTTCAACACACACCTGTTTGCTGAATGGATCAAGTTTCCTGCAAGTACTTTGTTACATTTTTTGCTGCATTTACTAACTTCAGCCTGTAATGCTGAGCAGAACCTCTTTTTTAATTTATCCTGCATAAAGTATTCTGCAGCTTGCTATGAATACTAACTTACCTGGACTTGGCACAATCCTTAATCTTATACTCTGATCCATTACTCTTTGTATAAGAATAATACTTTTCTGTATTAATTGCTGAATGCTGATTATCCCAAATTCTGTTTGTCTTATTTTTGGGTCCTAGCATAAGTCAGCTACCTTACCTTACCATAGTCCTTTAAATCTGTCCTATAAATCTGACATAATAATCAAGCCTTTTAAAAAATATGGATCCTAATGAGGTATCTAACCAACTTGCAACACTAAACCAAAAGACTGACTATCTAGCTAGAGGCCTTTCAGAGGTCCAAGCAGAAAATACTGCTCTGAAAAACTTAATTAAAGATATAGTATCTCCAAAACCTACAGATGTGCCTGAACCCCAAATATATCCCCCAACACCCTTTTCAGGCAAGAGGTCTGAGTTTCGTGATTTTAAAAATGCCTGTCAGCTCCTCTTTGCCATGAAGCCTTGCATATACCACTCCGATAAAATTAAGGTGTGCACGACTATTTATTTCCAAACTGGGGAACCCAGGGCTTGGGCCAATCGATTCTTTGAATCTAACAGCCCTAAATTAGATTCCCTTGATCAATTTTTTGCCTCCATGGCATCTTTATACGAAGACACCAACAAGCAGATAAATGCTGAAACTAAGATACGCGCTTTAAGACAAGGGAAAAGATCTGTGGAGGAATACATCACGGAATTCCAAATGTGGTCAACCGATTCCTTATGGAATGATATTAGTCTTAAAAATCAATTCAGGTTGGGTCTCTGCGAATCCTTGAAAGATGATTTATCTAAAGTAGATATGCCTGACACCCTTGAAGCATTGATAAAGCTTTCAACTACCCTCAATCGCAGAATGAGGGAATGGCGTGCAGAAAATTTTTCCACTGATGTAACCCCAAAGAGAATACTTATCTCACTGAAAGATCTACTTCGAGCACCACTCCCATGGAAATTGGCACCGTAAAAGGTCCCTTAACACAGGAACAGAAGAAGACGCATGTCTAACCTATGTTTATATTGTGCGAACAAAGAGCATACTGTCTATTCTTGTCCTATATTACACCATCAAAAGAAGGGTAAGCAAAAATGTATAAATAGTCTTATACCCACAAAAATTACATCTCATCTGAGTCCCTTTGTCCTTACAGTGGGATCAACAGCAGACCAGGACTGAAGCTATAATAGTTTCAGGTGCTTTCGGTCTGTTTATTGATTCAGAATTTGTTAAAAATAATAAAATTCCCACTTTATTGAAGCAGCATCCACTGTTTGTAAAAGTCGTTGATGGTTCTTTAATTCAAAAGGGTCCGATAACTCATCACACTATACCAATACTGATATCCCCTTCTTGTGGTCACACCGAATATGCCACGTTTGACATAATACCCACTTCACTTCATACTATCGTATTTGGATATCCTTGGTTATCTCAGCATAACCCTAACATTGATTGGTCAAAAAACAATATTACTTTCCAGTCCCAGTATTCCACCTGTTTTCCTCACCAGGTTATAGGCACTTTAGAGGTTACCATTCCACCTGAATACCATGATTTGAAAGATGTTTTTGATCTTAAGGAAGCAGAATCTCTTTTTCCACACAGGATATATGACTATCCTATAGATATCCCTGCAGACTCTAAGATACCCTATGGTAAGATATACTCACTGTCACAGAAAGAGCTCCATCATTTAAGAGAATATCTTGATTAAAACCTTAAAAAGGGATTTATCATTCCTTCCACCTCCCCAGCGGCTGCAGGATTTGTCTTTGTTAGAAATAAGGCAAACACTTTAAGGCCAATTATAGATTATAGGGCTCTTAATTCAGTCACCGTAAAAAAACGTTATCCACTTCCATTGATCCCCGAACTTCTTGAACGCCTTAATGGTGCTATGATTTACATTAAGTTGGATCTAAAAGGTGCATATAACCTTATCAGATTGAAGGAGGGAGATGAGTGGAAGACGGCTTTCAGGACAAGATATGGCCTTTTTGAATATAGGGTAATGCCTTTTGGGCTTTGTAATGCCCCAGTGACTTTCCAGTATTTTGTGAACGATATTTTTAAGGATCTAATTGATGTATGCGTTGTTATCTATCTTGATGACATCCTCATATATTCAAAAAACCATCAAGAGCATGTGAAGCATGTTAGATGGGTCTTGACACGCCTTCAAACGCATAGACTTTTTGCAAAACTGGAAAAATGCCAGTTCCATGTCCAAAAAATTCAATTTTTAGGTTACATTATCACTCCTGATAAGATACAGATGGATCCAGATAAATTATCTGCTATCTCAAATTGACCAAGACCCACTTCTGTTAAATCCTTGCAGAGATTTCTGGGGTTTTCCAATTTTTATAGGAGGTTTATCTTTAATTTTTCAATCCTCACCAGACCTTTGACTAACCTGTCTAAACACCAAAATAAATTTATCTGGTCTTCTGAAGTCGAACAAGTGTTTCTTACCTTAAAAAAGGCTTTTGTTTCTGCACCTATTTTGAATCTCCCTGACCATAATTGTCAGTTTATTGTGGAAGTTGATGCTTCAAACACAGGTATTGGTGCTGTTTTGTCTCAGCGGAAAGATGAAAAAACTAGAGAACATCCAGTTGCCTTTTACTCCAGGTCTTTACTACCAGCAGAAGTGAATTATTCAATCGGAGATAAGGAACTCTTAGCCGTTAAGTCTACCTAAGAAACATGGAGACAAATCTTAGAAGGTACTTCTAAACCCTTCCTAATATACACAGATCATAAAAATCTCCAATATCTTAGAGAAAATAAATCCCTCTCCTCTCCCCAAGTAAGATGGGCACTCTTTCTAGATAGGTTTGATTTTTTAATAACCTATAGACCAGGTACACAAAACACAAAGACAGATGCTTTATCACGTATTTATGACTCCACACCGCTAGCAAACACCACCATGCAGCTTATACCATCAAACAAAATAATAGGACTATTAAGTCCCCTAGAAAAAGAAGTTCTTAAGACCTTAAAGACGGAACCCCCTCCAACTTACACACAGATAACAAAAGACTCATCAGGTTTGTACTACCATCAGCACAAATTATACATTCCACCCTCAATAAGAGATTCTATTTTACAGCAATTTCATGATACACCTTTATCTGGACATCCAAGAATCTATAAGACTAAAGAGTTAATCAAAAGGTATTTCTGGTGGCCCCAGATAGACCAAACCATATACAAGTATGTGATCACATGTGAAACCTGTGCTAGAAATAAATCTGATCATAGTTGGATTCTTAAATCCTATTCCCGTTCCAGACATCCCATGGACAACGGTCTCAATGGATTTCATTGTGGAACTTCCACTGTCTCAACATTACAATACAATACTTGTTGTAGTGGATCATCTCACCAAATTAGCCCACTTTATTCCATTGAGAAAACTACCAAATGCAAAAAAAAAGCCATTGCTTTTTTGACCCACATTGTAAAGTTACATGGTTTACCTAAGTCTATAATAACTGATCGGGGAAGCCAATTCACATCCCATTTCTGGAAAGCACTTTGTCGGATCCTCAAAATACTTTCCAGGTTATCTACTTCTTACCATCCACAGACCAATGGGCTTACAGAAAGGGTAAACCAGATCCTTGAAAAATACCTCAGATGCTACATAACTCATCTACAAGATGACTGGTTATCATATCTACCCATGGCTGAATTCTCGTACAATAACTCCATTTCTACTTCCCCTAAAACAACTCTGTTTCTTGCCACCTATGGTTACCATCCCAGAATCATTTCCTTTTTCCATACTAACATCAATTCTCCAGGAGCAAAGGACTATTCTACATCTCTAAAAGCAGGATTGGATCTTCTAAAACTTCATTTAACAGAAGCTAAATACAACCAAAAACACTACTATGATCTAAAACACCATCCAAGTCCGAAGTAAAAACTGGGAGATTTAGTCTGCTCTCTACCAAAAATTTGAAATTCATCCTTCCCTCCAAAAAATTGGGTCACCGGTTTATAGGTCCTTTTTCTATAAAAAAGATATTAAATGCCAGTACAGTTGTATTAGATCTTCTGGATTCTTATCAAAATCAGGAGTAAATCTTTAATCAGGAGTAATGGATCCTGGACTCTCCCCACCTGTATGAATGAAAGTTATTTTACATACAGGAGATCAAAAAATCAAAGTGCAAAGTAAAGTGTAAAAGATTAACAAATATACAATATGATCCTGATTATTTCAATTTACACAGAAACAGTCACTGCATAATATAAATTTGTAAAATCACAATCCTAAATACACTGCTGTATACATAATCTACATGTAATCAAATACAAAATAGTGCACATCTTAAATGTACGAAACCCTAAAGGACATAATCTGATGTCTAATGTATTACAAAATAAATCACAAAGTGTAACTTTAACAAAAAATCTTATATAATGCACTGTTATATTATACTGGGCTAGTTTTTCCTTCACAGCCAGAAATACAGAGAACACCTAACAGAAATATAGCAAAATATGCCTATCTAGAATCTTGTCAGAGATCTCACAGTGCTGGAGTGTTTCGCCATTTTTCTTTTAGCATTTAGTGAGTTCAGCCCCTGTGAAGTCTCCACTACGATTTCCCTCCAACCAGGAGAATCTTTTGTCATCAGGCCCTTAGTATGAATTTCAAATGAGTAGTAGATTTATTTTTTCAAAAAATGTCAAAGTTAGTTTACTTACGGCTGGATTACGAGTCTTGCGTTATGAGGGGTGCAGTGTTAACTTGCACGTTATTTCCATTGCGTATCTTTTAATAACGTAGGTATTACAAGTCTCCAAACAACCTTGTAACGCATCACGGTAACACGGTTACTGCGTTTATTTAATAAGCGTAATTACGGGCGCGTTAAACATTCTCCCATAGAGATCAATGATAAATGAAATAAGAACGTATTTTTCAGCAAACACTCGATCTCACGAGAAATACACACTGCTCTGTCATATTACGTATACCACATAATGCACAACAAAAACACACATCAAATGTACAAACAACAATCGCTCACGCAACATAGCACATACGCATTACACATTCACAATCGGAAAAATAAAAGAATGCACAACATTTACACTAAACGAGGAATACATAAATACATACAGATCTTGCAACACGGAACAAAACAACATGCAAAAAAGAATTGCACACTGATACACAAACAAAACATTTGCATTTAAGATTACGGAACATTAGTATAAATAAACATTTACAGCACTTCACAAATACGAGACCATCACAAATCACCATTTACATTTACAGATACTACTTTTGGAAAATGTTATGCAAAACGATCACTATGACATCATCGCATTATACACATTACACAAATGCTAACTCAATATGAGCAAGCGCAAATTCAAACAACTAATACACATTGCACACATACTAATTACAAACAAAGCACACCTGAACATCCTTTACTTTGCAAACCGGTACATCATTAAACATTTACATAGGGTATATAAGCACGCTACAAGCATGGCTTCTTTTACTGTGTTGCTGGAGGGTTTTGTGAGATTAGAGAGGAGAGCTATTTAGTGAGTTACTGTTATTGTGAGAGTTAGTGTTATTATGAGAGTTAGTTTTATTGTAAGATAGTGAGTTAGTGTTAGATTTAGTGTTAGTGTGAGAGTTAGTGTTAGTGTGAGAGTTAATGTTAGTGTGAGATAGTGAGTTAGTGAGAGCGTTAGTGAGCGAGAGTTTGTTTGGGTGAGTGTGCAAGTGTTTTTTCTTAATACTTATATAAACACATTTACACGGAAACACATTCAATACATACATACACTTATCACTAACACTACATACACTCCATACCCCATCCCCTCTCATACTACACTACATACCCCATTCCCTTTCATCCCATACCCCATTCCCTTTAAACCCATACCCCATTCCCTGTAAGCCCATACCCATCCCATAGTTAGATTTTGTTTGATTTTCAACTTTTTAATTTTTGTTCATTATTTTGACCCCCTTTCATTTGGGCACATTCACTTTTTGTTTGAGTATGTCGGGAGGGGGGGATAGGGGGCAGATTAGCCCGCAGCTATTAGAGCTAATCAGGCAGCTGCTTAGAGAAGAGATTGTAGAAGAGGTTAGGCAGGAGGTTAGTCAGGAGAGAGGGAGGGGGAGGGGGAGAGGGAGAGGGATGGGAACTGGACAGAAAGGAGGAGAGGAAGAGGGAGAGGAAGGGGAGAGGAAGCGGTGGGTGGACCCGGCCAATTTGTTGATGATGAACAAGTGGCAGGGCCCAGTGGCATGCAATGTAGAGAGGCTCACATCACAGGGGAAGCCCAGGCTGAGGGATGAGAGGTATACCATGGAGGAGAAGGAGGCCCTCATAGAGGCTTATATGGAGAGGGCTAGGAGGCTGCAGGCTCAGAAGGCCACCCCTAAGGAGAAGAGGAAGCTATGGCTGGAGATCAGGGATGCCGTTAATGCAGTGGGTGTTTATAACAGGGATGTCAAGTCTATACAGCATCGCTACCGGGACTGCAAAATGGAACTAAAAAGAAAGCTCTCAAGGGAGAACCATTATCTAACAGGGACCAGCGGCGGTCCTGAAATGATAGTTGAATATTCCCGATGGGAGGAAATGCTGCGTCCCAACATCTCCGAGGTGGCCATAGTCGGTATCAGAGGAGTTGATACCGGGAACCTGCCACTCTCATCTTCCGGTAGGCTCATTTACTAATCTCTTTACATTCACACGGGGAAAAAAAATAAGGATATGACTAACGCAATTATGCTTTTTTATACATTATTACGTAAACGCATTCACAATTACCTTGAGACACTTGCATTTCAAGAAAAGCCATCACATTAGTATCTAGACTACAGGTTAGGTGTGCATTTAATCAGACTGAAGACAAAAACAAAAAGACATTCAGATTGACCATATGGCTATCAGAAACACGGGTTTGCAAATGTGGAAATCGTATTCATTGCTTTCGCTTACAATTGAATTACAAAGGCAACCTTATTAATACACTTTCAAATAGAACATTTACATCTTGATTTGGAACTGTGCTAATATCTCTATTTCTTTTTAAAATATATATATAAATAAGTCTGAGCCCGGGGAGGAGTCAGCACAGCACCCACAGGCTCCTCCTTCACCCAGGTATGAGAGTGGTGCAGATGAATCGCCACCTTGGGGAAACATGGAAGACATCCCTGTACCCTCATCCCCTGAAGAAGCCCCCGGTGCAGAAGAAATCCCCACTGCAGAAGAGATCCCTGCAGCCGCCCCTCCTGCACAAGCAGCCCCTCCTGCACTAGCATTCCTTCGTGCACCAGCAGCCCCTCGTACACCAGCAGCCCATCATGTACCAGCAGCCTGCCGTGCAGCAGATCCTCCGAACATACCCCAAGAGATACCAGAGTTGCAGATCTTAACTGATTTTCTAGAAGAGATACGTGCCTCCCGGAGGGAACAGGCAGAAAGCAGAGTCTACATGATGGAAGTACTCAATGATATTCACCAAGAACAAAGAGAGGTGTTGAATATTCTTAAGGATATATTGCAGGTCCTCCGGGAGGCGCATAATGCACCATCTGCTGCTGGACCATCTGCTGCTAGGCCATCTGATCCTGGGCCATCTGCTGCTGGACCATCTTCTCCCGACCCTCCTCCATCTTCTCCTAAATCTCCTCCACAACCAGGTGATCCCAGTACTCCTCCTTCCCCTCTTCCCAAAACATCTCCTAGGAGAACTCGTCGGAGGGGGCAGTTACCCCCCCCAGAGCCTCAGTCTCGTGGGAAGAGGGGAAGGAAGAGGAAGTAATTTTTTTTAATATATTCTTATTTATTTAATGTGTAATGGATAGGTATGTAATGATGTGGTCTTTTTACACTTGTGGAGCACACTCTGTATATAATCTGCTTCTATGGGACCGGGTCCATGGAGGCAGATTGTTTGCAGAGTGTGTTTTACAAGTATGTGGAGACCACATCATCACATACCTATCCTTGTTGATTACATTTATTGGTTTCTGTGATGTGATGCCCAAACTGTTTCCCTAATCTCCAACAAAATGACCATTACAATTATACATGATGGCATATCACTATTTTGATGCCAACAACACAGCTTAAAGGGACAGTCATAACATGAATTATTGTTGGTTACAAAGAAAACACTTTATTACGCATTATCAAGTTTGGAAAAACAAGACTTAGAGAAATACACATTTTACTTCTGTGATTAACCTTGTATCTATGCCTATGAAAAATGCCCCCTTATTTCGGTTCTTTTGACAGACCGGCATTTCAGCCAATCAGTGATCAATCCAGGGTAACTTTACTGCATGAGCTCAATGTTTTCTATATCAAACACATTAACTAATGCCCTCTAGTGGTCAAAATGGATTCAGATTAGATGCACTCTTTAAGGTCTAAGAAATGAGTAGTTGAACCTCCTAGGTTTAGCTATCAACTAAGAACACCAAGAGAACTAAGATAAATTGGTGATAAAATTTTGAGAGAAATTTGATAAAAAAATGCATTTTTGGATATTTAAATCATTACTGTTTTGCTTGACTTGACTGTCCCTTTAAACAAGAACATATGCTAACATATACTAATCCTTAGGGATTGTTGGTATATCTACACATACTTAAACTATTTGAATAGGATACTAAGCTTGAATGACATATTTCTCTCAACGTGTTACATAAAGTCTATTTTATTAAAGATACATTATAGTGTTTGAATTATTTAAGAAAGACATTTCATTTAGAAGGAATCTGGTTTCATGTCCTTTTAAGAGTTACATTAGAAATATATGCTCACAGTAATATATTTGGAGATTAACAATGTGGAACTCATACATGACACAATACTGAGCATTTACATTAAAGGGACAGTATACACTAATTTTCATAGAACTGCATGTAATAGACACTACTATAAAGAACAAGATGCCCAAATACTGATATAAAAATCCATGATAACACGGTTTAAATACTTACTTAGAAACTCTCAGTTTAGCTCAGTTTAAAAGTTAGCTGGAAAACCCATTGTAAGTGGGAATGAAAAGATCCTTTACACAAACAGGAGCAAGCTGGAGAAGGTAGCTGATGTTATTCACATAAAACTTTGGGGCTTGGTTAGGACTCAGAAAATCACAGCAATTTTATTTAAAAATAAGCATCAATATAATTTTTTTAGAAAATAAAACTTTATGTGCTATATAAATAGATAATCTACAAAACATATATGCAAAGAAAAAAAGAGTGTCTAATGTCCCTTTAATAAAAAAGTTCAGGACATAGCATCTAGAATAAGTAGACATCTCATATATTTATCATGTGATAAAGTTCAATGCATATTAATTACTTTATTCAAATA
This sequence comes from Bombina bombina, assembly GCF_027579735.1. Taxonomy (NCBI): domain Eukaryota; kingdom Metazoa; phylum Chordata; class Amphibia; order Anura; family Bombinatoridae; genus Bombina; species Bombina bombina. Next base: position 602,712,495 of record NC_069503.1, on the reverse strand, counting down.
CAAAAGCGCATCTTTAAGGAATTATTTATGTAGAAAATTAAACACAAGACAGTAATTATTTTGAAAAATGAAAATATTGTTGACAAACATATTAAACAAGATGGAGTATATTCATAGATTTGCACTTGCCTCAAAATATATTATGCAGGAAAAACATATTGCCTTCATTCGTTTCTTCAACAAGACAGCCATCAAAAAAGATTTTTGTGTTCTTTATCAGCTATGGTTCAACAATGTACATGATTGACACAATCCATAATCCAAGAAAGTCATAGTTTTAAACTTGTCTTCTCATTCACAAGCGTGGGTTACATGCAAAATCAAATATTGTGGGACAACGTAATCCAATCAGACGGATTTAACACCTTGGCATGTGACGTCTAAAGCAACATGGCGCATCTGAGATCGCGTAAAAATGTCATCCAATCAAAAGCAAATCCGAGATCGCGTAAAAACGGCATCCAATCCAAGAACACATTTTACAGTTTGGCATGTGACGTCTTGAGCAACATGGCTCATCCGAGATCGCGTAAAAACTTCATCCAATCAAGGGCGCATCCGAGATTGCGTAAAAACCGCATCCAATCCAATAACACATTTTACAGCTTGGCATGTGATGTCTTAAGCAACATGGCGCATACGAGATCGCGTAAAACCGTTATCCAATCAAAGGCGCATCCGAGATTGCATAAAAACGTCATCCTATCAAAGGACTCATTTTACAGCTTTGCTTGTCAATAAGAAACGTATTTAGAATTTAAAAACTAGTATGTGCTATATTGTTATCTATGAATGTCACGCTAGATAACGTAATACTGTGATATATGAAATAGAATCCATTGTTGGTAATAAGGATATATTTCATTAGAATCGGAGGATTATTAACTATTTATTAAGCAGCAGGTTTAAATGGACATGAAACCCACATTTTATGTTACACAATTATGTACGAGATTGCAATTTGAACTACCTTTTCAAATTTAATGATATTATTTGAATTTGCTTCTTTCTCTTGTTATCTTTTGATGAAAGGTGTTTAGAGGTAATCTCAAGAGCAGAAAAAAACCTATGTTCTAAATGCTGATTGGTGGCTACATATATATTCCGATTGTCATTGGTTCACCTATGTGTTCATTTAGAAACCAGTAGTGCCCTGCTGCTCCTTAAACCAATGATACAAAGAGACTGAAGAAAAATTGAGAATTTATGGAAAGAAACACATTTAAAAATCGTATGTTAGACATAAATGAGAAAATATATTATTGTGTTTCATGTCCCTTTAAATGAGAAATAATGCTATCAGATACATTATGAAAATAGGGATTGGTTATATATTATATGTTACCTATAGCTATGGTGTCCATCTTTACGCTTTAAAAAGGGACACATGAGAAATACATATGTCAGGGATGTTTTCAGATATGTTTAAATATTTATTTGGAATAAGAAGAATGACACATGTATTTATCATATGTGTCACTTATTCAAGTTGAAATATGGTCAGCCTACCTATAGCAATATATCGTTGGATAATTAAAGAGAAACAATAATAAGAGAAAGATATTAATCATCTAAAATATGCACATTACACACAGTGATTTCTTTTGTTAGACTACTACAATAAGATATAAGTGAAATTGGAATACATGTGCTGTCAGCATTCAAATAATAGTCTGTTTTTAAAAATATTATATGTTGATGTAAAAAGGTCAAAAATACATTAGAAATGCAGATCCATTCCTTAAGAATTGTGGTCAGCATCATTTAAAGGGACATGAAATTCAAATTATTAAGTTCAGGATTCACAGAGAGGATACTATTTCCATCAAATTCATAATTTGCATAGATTATCTCAGTTTAATAATCTTGGGATCATTTGTTAAAGGTGCATCAATTCAAAAATACTTTATAAATGAACACATGGATGAGCCAAAAACAACCAATATATATATATATATATACAACCAACAATCAACATCTAGAACCTCAGTTCTCTGCTAATCATGATCTTGCAAAGATAAACCTTTCTGCAAAGTATATAAAAAAAATGAAGCAAATTAAATAAGAGATGTAAATATTATATTTCAGGAAAATTTAATTATATATCTGAATCATGAAAGACCATTTTTTGGTTTCATGTCCCTTTAAGGATTAACCACATTAAATATAGATTTTAATAAATGAAATGAATTAAGAAGACAAATAATATATTAATGACATTTATTTTATTATGATGTCATAAAACATAAAGAAATAAGATAACGTTACAAAAAGTCATATTGATAAATCAGCCCCATTGGAGCAATCTGACAAGGTGAAAGAGTGCATCACAGTCCTTGGAGGGAGTTGACAAGGGCCAACACAGCCCCATTCATCTGACAAGGTGAAATAGTGCAACAGGCACAACAACTAAGTTAATGCTTATTGGGGGTTTGCATGGAATATGCACTTGACATCATGATGTCTGTCATTATTTACAAATCATACATAAATTTAATCAAAAATAAAAACATATGTTCATGCTGCATCATATATAAAGGGGGGCAGTAGGGTATTTTAAAAATAATGGAAGAGTAGGCTTTATTTTTTGTCAAGAGTATGATTTCCAAACAATAATACATCTTAGATACATGTTATATATATTTGACGTACCATCAGACTCCGAGGGAGCCACTTCCTCCTTCATCTCACATGTTGTTCCAGCAATCTCTGTAAAACATAATATGTTGTGTAAATGTTAAAATCAAATATTATAACATATGTTACTGGTGCTCAAGGACACACATCAATGTTGCATTAAAGAGATACGGAACCAAAGTTAGGAATTACATCATTTTGATGGAGCATGCAAATAAAATAAGATTTGTAATTTTCACACAAGCTCAGTACATGGAACATTTAAATGTTCTGATGTGTGTATCACTTGATGATTGTTGTCTAAATATATACTAAATAGAAACATGTGCTAGCCATGTTCTGAAGCACAAAGGTGTAGACTAAGAAGCTTTGAGATCTTAATCTTAAAATAATAAAAAGAATATATATATCATCAGAGGAGTATATTATATTTTTAATTCAAATGGAATGCTTCATCAGAATCATGATCAGAATATTTATGAAAAATACACCTTTAATGACATATGAATGAGTCAATGGACTTACCAGAAGCCTGCAAAGGCAGGTCACTATCGGTGCTGGATCCCTCTGTGCTCGTCACAATAACTAGTTCTATTAATGATATAAAAAAAAAAATAATAGTGAACACAGTTTGGACATCAATAAATCACATTAGTCTAAGATATTCCAAAGAATATACTTAGAAATTGGAAGATTAGAATACTATATGAACAAGAAATTTATGAGTTCATCAAGGTGATTGTAAAGAAAATGATGTCTTTCACATATGTTGGATTTTTTGCTATATTAGATAGCCAATTATTCTTATATGAATCGATGGCATATCTAAATATAACTATTGATCCCTGTTTTAAAAATAATACACACATACAACACTTTGAATAACAGCTGGTTAAAAATAGAACCTAATCCATGGGTCACATAGCTCCATTTGTGCAATGTACAGTAATCTGTTTTAGGACACAACACATATTGATCACAATGCAAAACATAAGATATTTGTAAAACTATGTCATCATGGTGCATTTAGAATATGCTTATATATATACATAAAGGTAGTCCAAGAGTGAATGATGTGATTTAGATATCAATATTGTTTCATCAAAACAGAGTAAGGATTAATGAAGATATTTTTTATTAAAGGTACACTGAACCCAAATTTTTTTCTTTCGTGATTCAGATCGAGCATGCAATTTTAAGCAACTTTCTAATTTATGCCTATTATCAATTTGTCCTCGTTATCTTGCTTTCTTTCTTTGAAAAATAAGTCAGCTACCCTATTTTTGGGTTCATAACCATGGAAAGCACTTGTTTATTGGTGGGTGAATGTATCCACCAATCAGCAAGAACAACACAGGTTGTTCCCCAAAAATTGTCCGGCATCTAAACTTACATTCTTGCATTTCAAATAAAGATACCAAGAGAATGAAGACAATTTGATTATAGGAGTAAATGATAAAGTTTATTAATATTGCATGCTCTATATGAATGACAAAATAACAATGTTGTGTTCAGTGTCCCTTTAATATTAAATCTTAAAATATCTTTATTTGACAATGTCACTGTTAATGAATTGTCTAGTCCATATGTTGATGTAATGAATGGGATGGAGCATGCAATTACAATCAAATATATAATTTCAAGATATCATCAAGAATCTTAAATTATCCTTCTCTCTTAAAGGGACATGAAACTCCAAATGTGTAATTGTATTAATTTCCATGATTCAAATCCAGCCTGTGATTTAAAAAATATTTCAAATATACTTATTTCTTCTATTTTGCTTCATTGTCTTTTTTTAAAGGAGCAACTATGCACTACTGTTATCTGAAGACATGTGTTGAATCGATGAAAATAGGTAATTTTGTGCATCAAACAATCAGCAGGTTACTCCCAGTAATGCATTGCTGCTGCTGCTGAGCCTACCTAGATATGCTTTTCAACTAAGGATAACAATAGACTGAAGCTATTAAGATAATATAAGCAAATTGGAAAGTTTTTTAAAATCACATGTTGTGTCTTAATCATAAAAGTAAAATGTTGGTTTTTATGTCCCTTTAATGATAAGAAGAAAATATCAAAGCATATGAGATGTATATTTCTATAATCTGCACATATGTGACAAATGTGTTAGTGTTGCCAAAAAATGTCAAGCACTACCCAGGGGCAGAATAAAAAATGTCCATGACTCTAAGATTACATTAAAATGAAGATATCAATAATAGAAGGAATATCTTCAAATACTCATAAATTGCGATTTGTATTACAATGGATTCCCAACTCTGATTCGTGATTCTTATTTTAAAATAACAAGAAAAGAAAATTGGAGTATCCATATTAATATAGATCAATGTGAATAGATTATGTAATGTTATGTCAAAGTTTGTAAGAGAAAGATAAATTGAAATGAGACATACTACACTGTGACAAACACGGGCTCGAGGTACCAGCACCAAAATCCATATCTGTAAAATATTCTATCAGGATTGTATATCATTAATACAAATCAGGCCATGGACACGATCAATCAGATTTTTTAATTCTAATTGACAAAGTAAAATTATATTTGTATTCACGTGAGTTTATTGTTTTATGAATTAAGGTATAAATAAAGACATCATGTATTTTTAATTTCAATCTTTTATGTTGTTGACTGTCGCTTTAAGTCATTTTTTGTCTTCTTGCATTGTCATCAATTGATAGACATTGTTCAATTTTAATTTATATCTTGCGAGTATAACTTTTCGAATGTAGAAGATTATACATAAGGATACTGTATTCTTCACATATATACTAATTCACGTATACATTTGACCAACATGTCTAAAGCAATGCCACTGTCTCTGCGCAATTATATCTTTCTCGATCATTGCGCAATGATTCAAAGTGGAATTGCGCATCCGTGATTTGAACAACATGTGTAAAGTAATGCCACTGTTACAGTAAACCCATGTTCACGCGTGTGCACAATTATATCTTTTGTGATCATTGTGCAATTCTTCAAAGCATAATTGCACATCCGTGATTCATAATTGATTTGGATATAGGTGTGTGTTGAGTATAATTTCTAAAGACTTCAAATATATTTGCAATTGGCTGTATTACTATATTCAAATCAGATATTTTTTTATATTGAATGATACTAATAAATATTTATAACTTTGGTATGATTGGATATTCAATGTATGAAATGGCGGATGATCTTGATTTCATGGATGCGCAATACCATTTTCGCTCTGTGACTCATATTCTGTAGAGCGCAAGAACCATCATTCCTATTTCATGTGTGATGAATCTTAATTCAGATATCTAAACATCATATGTAGTGTGTGTTGTGAGATCTATATAGGTTGAATATATGACTATATATATACATTGCTTAAATATATTCTAAAATATTAATATATTATATTAAGTCTGATATTTACCTGGTTCAGATTCTCTACCTTCTTCTCCCAGGTCACTGATCGGAGAAGCAGCTGCACTCGCCTCCGGGTTGGGAGTTTCAGATCCAGCAGCTGGGGAAGGAGAAGAACTCGACGAGCGAGCGGATGCAAATCTGCTGGGGAAACGGAGATTGAGGGGGGTGCATAAAGTCTTCTCATAAGGTTGCAGGTATAGTTTCCATGGGGGTGGATCCTGCTTTCCATCCCTCCGACGGTCTTTTACCCACTCCCTCATGAGGCAGACTTTTTTGCGGAGCAGCAACCTCATATCCCTGAATCTCTGCATGATTTGCTCCGGGGTCCTCTGGATGCCACACACCAATTTAACATCATTGGTGACAGACAACCAGAGGACACTCCTAATTTTCTGCTTTGTCAACTTCTTCTTGTTCCCAAACAGCTGCGGATAGAAGTCCTCGACCACATTGACCAGTGCCGCACTCTCCAACCTTGTGAACCTTTGGAGACGTCATGCCTGCTAGGTTGTCTAATAAACATTGTGCAGACCTAACCACTGATGTATGACTTAGAATCACATAGTATTGCTAGAGTATCCCTTTCGGATTATCTAAAAATCTAGTAATGTGTAAACTAAATACTACATTTAACATTGAATGCCATATGATGGATCATTGTGCAAATCCCCCCCCCCCAGTCCATACATTGTGTATACTTACCATCTGATGTTGTCTTGGAAAATCAGGTGGCAAACTCATTACAGGAGCCAATGCCAGAATCATCTGATGTCTAAATTACCTATGATAATAAAAATATCTAACTTAAAATTTGATAATCATTTGTTGAACAATCCTAACATGTTTGCACAATTCTCTACTTCTCATTTCCCTAAAAATCACACATATTCGCAATGCTCCTATATAACTTCTAGTATTTACCGTCTGAAGTGGCGGTTGATGATGTTGTCTCTGACATTGAGCCCCTCGTCCTGGAATGGCCCCTCTAGAACAGGGTCATCTTCCTCATCTTGGAGGAGGTCTCGGGGCGCCTGGACAGCCTGCAGCATCCCAGCCTGCTGAGCAATGTTATGCAGGACGCTGCAGGCTATAACGATCTTTGCCACCTTCCTAGGGCTGTATTGGAGGACTCCTCCAGACCTGTCCAGGCATCTTAAGTGCATTTTGAGGAGCCCAAACAACCTCTCCACTACAGCCCTAGTCCGCTTGTGCGCCCGATTGTATCGCTCCTGGGCCTCGTCCGCGGGGTTACGCAACGGTGTAATGAGCCAAGACCGGCTCATATAACCTGAATCACCTATAAATAATAAACATAACAAAATGTCAAATATTAAAAATATCGTTAAAAATATTATATTAAAATACTATTCATTTGTGTACACGAAAATCGCCTAAAATAGACATTTGCTGAAAGACAATTACATGGTTAAATAGCATCCTAGAGCTGCGCATTTAAGCTAGGACATGCTACATATCTGTTTGGAGCTAAAACTAGACATTTGCTGAAAGAGACAATTAAATGGTTAAAGCGCATTCTATATCTGCACATTTAAGCTAGGACATGCTACATATGCATATTTTGCATAAACAAGACATTTGCTAAAAGAGACAGAAATGGTTAAATTGCATCCTAGAGCTGCACATTTAAGCTAGGACATGCTACATATCTGTTCGGAGCTAAAATTAGACATTAGCTGAAAGAGACAATTAAATGGTTAAAGCGAATTCTATATCTGCACATTTAAGCTAAGACATGCTACATATGCGTATTTCGCATAAACGAGACATTTGCTAAAAGAGACAGAAATGGTTAAATTGCATCCTAGAGCTGCACATTTAAGCTAGGATATGCCACATATCTGTTTGGAGCTAAAACTAGACATTTGCTAAAAGAGATAATTAAATGGTTAAAGCACATTCTATATCTGCACATTTAAGCTAGGACATGCTATATATCTGCTTGGAGCTAAAACTAGACATTTGCTAAAAAAGACAGAAATGGTTAAATTGCATCCTAGAGCTGCACATTTAAGCTAGGACATGCTACATATATTTTTGGAGCTAAAACTAGACATTTGCTGAAAGACAATTAAATGGTTAAAGCGCATTCTATATCTGCACATTTAAGCTAGGACATGCTACATATGCATATTTCCCATAAACGAGACATTTGCTAAAAGAGACAGAAATGGTTAAATTGCATCCTAGAGCTGTAACATTTAAGCTAGGACCTGCTACATATCTGTTTGGAGCTAAAACTAGATATTTGCTGAAAGAGACAATTAAATGGTTAAAGCGCATCCTAGAGCTGCACATTTAAGCTAGGACATGCTACATATCTGCTTGGAGCTAAAACTAGACATTTGCTAAAAGAGACAGAAATGGTTAAATTGCATCCTAGAGCTGCACATTTAGGCTAGGACATGCTACATATATTTTTGGAGCTAAAACTAGACATTTGCTGAAAGACAATTAAATGGTTAAAGCGCATTCTATATCTGCACATTTAAGTTAAGACATGCTACATATGCGTATTTCGCATAAACGAGACATTTGCTAAAAGAGACAGAAATGGTTAAATTGCATCCTAGAGCTGTAACATTTAAGCTAGGACCTGCTACATATCTATTTGGAGCTAAAACTAGACATTTGCTGAAAGAGACAATTAAATGGTTAAAGCAAATCCTATATCTGCATATTTTGCACATTACACAAACACAACTGTTTTTGAAGACCACAGTGGCAATTGTCTAACTAATTAACCATGTTGTCCACAAGTACTCACCAATGAGCCACCCATGGGGAATCTGTCTGCTCTCAAACTGCCACCACAGGGACGGCTGTCTGAGGATGAGGGCACCATGACAAGCCACGCCAAAATTTGCACACACCTGCATAATCCGCATCCGTGCATCGCAAAAAAACTGCACGTTGAGACTATGGAAGTGTTTGCAATTTCGGAAGGGCAGGTCATCTGCAGGAGCACGCAGCGCAATGGGGGTGCAATCTATTGCTCCCAAGACATTGGGCATTCGAGCTATTGCATAGAATTCCCTCTTCAGGCAACTCCAATCACCATCATTTTGAGGGAATCCTATATAATGCTTACTGACTATTACCATGGCATCCAGAAAGTTGTCAAAAACCACAGAGACGGTACCCTGAGACAGCCCATGCATGTACCCCTCTCCGGATTGAAAACTTCCGGAGGCCAGGACGTGTATGCAACTTAGCATCTTGGTCATGCCAGGGATTGCAGTCTGCATACGTCTACGTGGCTCCATATGAGGTTTAAGTACATTGTAAACGCTAATGAGCTGTTCGCAATTGAGCCTATACTTGTCATAAACCTCGAAGTTGCTCATGTTATCCAAGGTGGGCCTCACCCTGTGAACAGGAGGACCTCTAACCAGACGAGCCCTTTGTCTCTCTTGGAGACTCCAAGCCCGCCTGATTCAGTTGAACACAACTCGTGCAACAGCACCAGCAAAAACTAACTGTGGATCATCCATATTTGCCAAGCTAAGCAGCGCAAAGCCAAACAGCAGAGCAAACACACAAGGAGTAACAAGGTATGCAAAAACACAAAAGTGATTTGATACAATGTCGATCACAAGGGACGTTTTGGCCATGTTGTTTGGGGGATTTATAGTGCAATATGTCCAATGGTAGCAAGTTCGTAATGATTGCTGATTGTATACATTTGATTGTATGTGAGTGGCGTGAATGCTTTCAAAGTGGGTGTTTTTTTAGGTGTTTGCTGAAATTTTGTTTCCCCCCAATGAATCGTATGTCAAAGTGTAAAATCTAACATATACAGTGCACCTTCATAATGTTTGTTCATATGCATAATAAATACTTATATACTTATACTTATTATACTTATAATATTGTATATATAAGTGATTTGCGAGATGTCAATATTGTACACGTCCTATGGAAATTGCTATAATATTGAGATTCCAAACTCTCGTTTACGTATATGTAATATTGTAGTATTGAGTGAGAAACTTCTAAAAAGGGGCGTTACAGTCCCAATGCTGTAATCTGTATGGTTGAAGCATATAATGACGTCATCATATTAGCAACCTGCCTGTCTAATTAGCAAATCTTCATTGTGTTGTAGTTTGCAACATTCTTATTGTGTGCTGATTAAAAAGATAAATGTGTGCTTTGCTGTTGTATGATGTGTGTTATGTACATATATGTATGTATTGTGATATTCTCCCACATATGCTGACATATATAAAGCAGTATAGCATTGTTGTTCCTTCCAAAAAAGTGACAGCTCTAATCTGTTCTAATGATCTGTTCTTATTGTACCTAATTCCTAAAGGTATATTATGAGTGAATCATGATGTTAAAGGGACACTAAATCCATAATTGATGTTTTGTGATTCCGAGAGAGAATCCAATGTTAAGCAACCTTCCAATGTAGTTGTATGATGTAAATGTGTTTATTGTTTCTATGTTGTTTTTTTGCCTGAATATCAATGCACATGTATGAGTCAATGGCAAAAGTCATGTATGTGCATCCATCAATCATCATGTGTTGAGCCTATGTAGATATGCTGTACATCCAAGCATAAGGTGGAGTAGCCACTTGTAAACACGTAAATGAGACGTGTTTACAATTGGCTACTGTTTGTGAATAATGAAATGTAAAAATTAATTTTCTGTCCGTTTAAATATGATGTAATTTTTAAAACCGATTTCATATTGGTGATGGTGATTTGTAGTTGATGTAATGTAATTTTCTATAACAATTTGATGTTGTAGTGATGTTCAAACAAGTAAAAGCCATAACTCCATAGGGAAATAGTACATTCTTGATCTATTTGTCATAGCGGGACTAACGCAAGAAATAATGAGTTATTGCTACAATTGTAACACTGGTATTACAAGTTTTCAAGTCTACGCATTTTGCGTGCCTTAGGTAAATCTGCCTGTCGCGTGCACAAGCATGTCTTCCCCATAGAAGTCAATGGACAAGAAAATTTTGAGGAGAAATAAAATCCAACACTTGTGTTGAGCGTAAAGTGAGTGACATCATGTTCTTGTGTGAAAAAATAGCTAAATCGTGTTTATTATATAATAAAAATCTGTTTTGAGTAGATAATGTGCTGTATATTGTTTGTATCTATCGATTTGTGTATGTATGTGATAATATTTGTAGTTAGATGTAGCTATATGAGTGTATGTTCCCGTCTGTCTATGTAAGTCAATGTAAAATGGATTTGAGTGCCTTTTTTTTCAAACACCCAAGATCTCGTAACTGTGATCCGTTCTATTTTGACATGAAAATTTTTAATATGAAAAAAAAATATTGTGGCGTGTTTGTATGAGTGTAAGTGTACTTTGTGTAATGTTTTTGAAGTGATTCGTGGATGTTTTTGTTAGCGGTATATGATTAACTACTGGGTCTGGGTTTACGTTATGGATTTGAGCGTAGATGGTTATTTTTGTTGCGTTACGGAAACTAGTAATACCAGCGGTAGGGAAAAATCAGCGCTATGAGGCGCAAGACTCGTAATCTAGCCGTTAGATAAGCAAAATCTGCCTGTCTAGAATCTTGTGAAGGATCTAACAGTGCTGGGGGATTATTTTAGGTCATCACATCTGAGCAGAGAGCTTAAGATCATCAGGCTCTAACTCTAGGACTAAGTGATTTTATGTATTACATATTACATTGAAGTGTAATTAGCATAATGGTGATATTTCTGATAGTTCTGGGGTTTTACCTTGACTATATTTCAGGCAGAAAAGAGTTAATGCTATATAGTGTCTTTTCCCTACTCACCATTTTCAGACCTTCATGCACTGAGTAACCCACTGTCTACTGTCTCTTTGGTATAGTACCCATTACTCAGTAGTATTTCTGTGAGCTGGTTTAAAATGTTAAATTATACATTTAATATGACCATTAAAGTTTAATCATTTTTTCATACTGTAATTGCAAGTGTTTTGTAAATATGTCTACAGGATTAACTCGTTTCTGTAATTTTCAGCCCACTGCAGCTTTGTTCTTTGTACTTTAAGACAGATAAGCTGCAGAAAGAACAACTTTGTTAATTTCATCCAAACATGCCAATTATAATCCATTTATATTTCGTTAGGCAGCCATACTAATTTACTCATTTTTTACAGTACTTTACATTTTCTAATTTACCCGTCTAAGTGAATTTGGAATATAAAATATTTACATTATTGTAATTGAATCAAGCATCAACACACACAAACAAGCCAAAGTGAAGAAAGGACAATATGTATTATATTAAAAATACTGGCAATGAGTCACAAACTGCATTTAGTTTATTAAGCTTATAAAATGTGTGAAATATACCAAGACACAAGAAAAAAAGAAAAAATAAACATAATATGGGTTAGTTTTTTTTTTACTTTGTTTCCAAAAATGGTGATACAAGGCCACAATCCATTACTTCTGGGAATTACCATCCCTACCACTAGGAGGAGGCAAAGATTCCCAACCCTCAAGAGCTCTAAATAACCCCTCCAACCTCTATGGTTGTTAGTCTGATGTATAGCCAAGTAAAAAATGGTAGGAAAATAATAGTAAAAAAATATAGGAGCCGGGGAAAAAAGATGTTCCATAACATACCCCCCCCCCCCCCAAAAAAAAAAAACCAACAAAAACAAAAACAAAAACAGAGTGCAGTCTCTGGGACTATTTCCACCATGAAAGAAAATAATCAGGTAAGCATAATTATGTTTTTATTCATAAAGGTGGTAAGAGTCCACGATCCATTACTCCTGGGAACCAACACCAAAGCTGTAGAGAGTCCACGAGTAATAAAAAGATAGGTTGGAATAAGCAACATCTTTCTTTCCCATAAGGAAACTAAATCCACAACACTAAAAAGAAAGTACAAACATATTACTTAAAAACAACCAACAAGCAAAACTACACAGAAACAAAAGCCCAAAGGACCTTTTTACTAAAAGCTGCCTCAGAAACAAAAACATCAAAATGGTTGAAATTTATTGAAAGCCAAAGAAGTAGCTACTGATCCAGTAGAGTGGGCATAAATCAAATTATGAGGAGTCTGACCCACCTTCAAGTAAGCTTCACAAATCAAAAGCTTAACCAAAAAGCCAAACAAACCACAGAAGCTTTCTGACCTCATTTAGAACCAAAATACTTGGTAATATTAGGAAAATACATCAAAGCTCTAACCACATCCAGATTGTGAAGAAACCTCTCTGAACTTCTGAAGTATTTTAGGATGAGGACACAAAGAAGGGACAACAATTTCCTTGCTTGGATTCTCCAAGGACACAACCTTAGGAAGAACATTTGTTTCTCAAAACTGGCTTATCTTGATAAAAAGTAGAATCACAAGAAAGAGCAGAAAGTTCAGAGGAGATAGCCAGAACAAAAAGTACTTTCCAGGAAAGAAACGTAATGTCCACATTATGCATAGGTTCAAATAGAGGAGTCTGCAAAACCTTCAGTACCAAATTCAAGTTCCAAGGTGGAGAAATTGGTTTAATAACAGGCTTAATATGCATCAAAGCCTGAACAAAACCATGAATATCAGGAATATTAGCAATTTTCTTGTTAAACAAAACTGAAAGAGAAGAAATCTGACCTTTCAAAGAACTGGTGGATAAACCTTTATTCAAATGATTCCAAACAAAATTGCAAAATTCAAGGAATCCTGAAAGAATGCCAGGAAAAATCATGATCAAGGCACCAGGAAATAAAAGTTTTCAAAACTTCATAATACATTTTCATGGTAACTAGCTTCTGAGCCTTAATCAGGGGTTCAATCACAGACTCAGAGAAACCCTTATGCATAAGAAATAACCATTCAAGTTCCATGCCATCAAGTTTAGATATTTCAGAACCTGATGGAAAAATGGGCCTTGACAAAGAAGGTCCAGCCTTAGAGGAATATGCCAAGGAGGGCAACTGGACATCTAAACCAGATCTGCAAATCAAACTCTGTGGGACCAAGCTGGAGCAATTTGAATTATGGACAAATTATCCTGCCTGATCTTGGAAACTACTCTGGGATAAAGTAGCAGGACAGAAGCACATAGGCCAGCTGAAAGGACCATGGAGCTATCAGAGCATCCATAAACTCTGTCTGAAGGTCCCTTGACCCTGAAAAGTATCTGATAAGTTTGTTTTGCAATCAAGAGGCCATCAGATCTACCTCCGGGAGACCCCAAATACCTACAATCTGATTGAACACTTTCAGATAAAGAGACCATTACCCTGGATGAAGAATCTGATTCCCAAATGAACATCCCTATGGATTGCTGAAATTAGACAGCAACTGACCTATGCCCAAGAGTGAATTCAAAAAATTTCCCTCATGGCTAAAGGACTGCGAGTTCCCCCTTGATGATTAACATAAGTCACGGCTGTGACATTGTCTGACTGAAACCGGAGAAAATATTATCCTTTTTGTTTGAAGAGCTCTTTTTGAAGAGCTCTGATAATTGGATGACATTCTAAGATGTTTATAGGCAACCTTGTCTCCAAAAGGATCCCAAACTCCCTGTGTTGTCAGACCCCCAAACAACTCCCCATCCAGAAAAATGTGCACTTGTAGTGACCACAGACCAAAGAGGATGAGCAAAAAAAAATCTCCCTACCCCCAAAAAAATATGCTGAAGATCTAGCCACCAAGACCAGGGGCATATTACCCCCTAGGCACACAAGGCATGTGCCTAGGGTGGCATAATGGGAAGGGTGGCATTTTTTAGAGCCTCAGTAGGAGCGGTGCTGAAAAGTGCTGTTATGGAGGAATAGCTCATTACAAACACAGCTAATAGCCACAATGATTGTGGTGCCCCAGACCACACAGCCCAGTACATATCCCAAGCTCAGCTCCTAATATTCAGAACTGTCCCATCCCCAGTTCACAGATAAATATTCTGTCCAGCTCTGCTATGAGTGTATGATGTGTACAGTCACTGCATATGCAATACTTCCCACTGGTGCAGAATGATTGCAATATTGTAATTTTTCTGATATCTGAGTTCCACCTGACTATGCAGGCTCACAGGACCTTGGATTCACCAATGAGGGCCCTGGCCCCCACCTGTCTATGCAGGCTCAGCAGGACCTTGGATTCACCAACGAGGGTCCTGGCTCCCACCTGACTATGCAGGCTCAGCAGGACGTTGGATTAACCAATGAGGGCCCTGGCCCTTCGTGTACTGGAGTTTCTGGCTTCTCCTGGCTCGCTGCTATTTACTACTAAAGAGGCATTGCTGGGCCCTAAACTCAGGCTGGTATTAATTAAGTAAGGCCATGTTGTGCTTTCTCTTTGTTCCGCGGCCAGTGCAGCCTCTTGGCTCGCCGCTCTTCAGTACCAAAGAGACATTTCTGGGCTTCCCTAACCTCAGGTTGGCTATAGTATAGAGCGCTATTTAGTAGAGACAACAATGTCTAGTGCTCACTATTACGATGTGTCACATTGCAATAGTGAGCACTAGACGTTGTTGCCTCTTCTAAATAGCGCTCTATACTATAGCCAGCACCGCCTGAAGCCCAGAAATGCCTCTTTCAGCTCTTTGGTACTGAAGAGTGGCGAGCCAAGAGGCCGAGCCAGCCGAGGAATGAAGTAAAAGCTGGAAAACTCCAGTATCTGAATGGTGTGACCCAGTCAGACAGAAACTGCAACAACGGTAGTCAAGAGCGGTGAGCCAGGAGGCCGTGTGGTGCCTATGAACAAAGGAGAAGCTGGTAAGTACCCAAAGGGTGTGACCTTGCAAGACAGGATTGTATGGGGCACTTGGCACTTGCCCCTATGGAATAATGTGGATCCCTATTCTGAAGTCTGTCATAGATGCAAGCCTCATGGCAGTATGTAGGGTATAAATATAGGAGAAGGATGTTAATGCACAAAAGTCATGGGTGTCCTCAAAAATGTTTTGGGGGATAAAATTTACACATTATAATATTAATTACAACATTTACATCAGTAGAGATTCATCTTTTTAAAAAGGGAGCATCACTGGCATCAAAAGAGTGACTCAGTCAGGATCGAATGTTTAGATATAAGGAGCAACATTTTAGGGGGCTTTTGTTATGTGTGTGTGTGTATATGTGTATGTATTTATGTAGTCTGTATGTATGTTTGTGTAGTGAGCGTGTGTTTGAGTGTAGTAGTGTCTATGTGTGTGTAATTGTGTGTGTGCATACAGTATATACATACAGTATATATATATATATATATATATATATATATATATATATATATATATATATATATATAGGTGACCCTCGGTTTACACCGGTTCAATTTGCGCTGTTTCAGAATAACAACCTTTTTTTCCAGACATGTGACTGCTATTGAAAAGCATTGTGTGCATTGATTAAAATAGCCAGTAGGTGGAGCTGTCCGCTTGTGTTGCAGCAAAGATACACAAATGCAGGCTGAAATGAATCAGTGTACACAGACCACAGACATTAGCTAACGAGCAAAGCTTTCAAAGGAACAATATCTTCCTGTCTATGAATCAGTCCATCCATACTGGAATGCATAGAATTGCTACAGACCCAATATTATCTAACATCCTAACAATACAAAGAACTGTTTGCAGAAAAATGCAAGTAAAGTCTGTGTTGTGTGATTTTTTATTAGGGTTATAATGCTGTTCAGCAAAAGTTTTTGTTCATTTAACTTAGTTTGATGATGATACAATCTGTTGTGTAATTATTTTATTAGATGCTGTTCAGCAAATGTTTGTTCATTTAACTTAGTTTAATTATATATTCCATACCCCCCAACTGTCCCGATTTTCGTGGGACAGTCCCGATTTTAGGGGTCTGTCCCCCTGTCCCGGGTTGCTAGCCATCTGTCCCGATTTGCCCCAGGCATTTAAAAAAAAAAATATTATTTTTTTTTTTTAATTCTGTTGGGCTCATACTCAGAAGCAGCTGGCTTTGCTCTCACAGGGTTAGATACCTGTTATATTCCCTGTGGAAAAGGAATGGTGTGTGGGTTAAGCAGGAGTAAGAAGGTTGTATACGTACACTCTGACCACGGGTAATGGTGACCTCTCTAACCTACCTCTGGTAGTGATGATGTCTAACCCCTGGTGATAATACTAGCATGCCTTCAGTTTTATTCAATGAGCAGAGCTAATACCAGGGTAACAAACAGTGGCAGCCGCAGACTGCCAGCTAATGTGCTTGCCAGCCCCAGGACCCCATACAAAGAGTTACAGATACCCATATATGATGTAGTGTGTGTGTCTATCTGTATCCATAACTGTGTGTGTGCATCTGTATGTATAAGTTTATGCTATGTAGTGTTTGTGTCTGCATGTATAAATGTAAGCTATGTAGTGTGTGTATGTGTATCTGCATGTATAAGTGTGTATCTGCATGTATAAGTGTATGCTATGTAGTGTGTGTGTGTATCTTCATGTGTAAGTGTAAGCTATGTAGTGTGTGTGTGTGTATCTTCATATGTAAGTGTATGCTATGTAGTGTGTGTGTATCTGCATGTATAAGTGTATGCTATGTAGTGTGTGTGTGTATCTGCATGTATAAGTGTATACTATGTAGTGTCTGTGTATATGTATGTCCAAGTTTATGCTATGTAGTGTGTGTGTCTGCATGTATAAATGTAAGTGTATACTATGTAGTGTGTGTGTGTGTATCTGCATGTATAAGTGAATGCTATGTAGTGTGTGTGTGTCTGCATGTGTAAGTGTATGCTATGTAGTGTGCTACTGTGCATTTTTGCTGACTTTAAAGGCCAGAATCTAGCATATTAATGGGGAATGCAGAGAGCAGTTTTAAAGAATGTATTATTAAATGTCCAATTAAGATAAAAATATTTAGCAATGTCTTTGCAAAGGCTTATTAAATACATAGCTCACATAGCCATACCAGTGGTTTGAGCTCAAGTTTGATTTGCTGCCTGTGTATTAAAATATATGACTTTATTTAGAATTTTATTTATATTACTTTGGTCTTATGATTTTTAAGCCCCGCCCACCACATTTAATTTTTTTTTGCGGGGGGGGGGGGGGATGTCCCTCTTTTGAATTTTGAAATGTTGGGAGGTATGTATATTCTGTGTTGTGTGATTATATTATTAGGTTTAAAATTCTGTTTAGCATTTAAAGTCTTCATTTCAAAGCTTTAAAAATAATGTATTAGGTTACTTATGACAATTTTGAGAGGGGCCTGGAACCTAACTCCCTTACTTCCCATTGACTTCCATTATAAACTGAGTTTCAATTTACAACGGTTTCAATTTACAAACTAACCCCGGCGTAAACTGAGGGCTACCTGTATATATATATATATATATATATATATATATATATATATATATATATATATATATATATATGACCTGAGTGTATGCAAGTGATTTTGCAAGCCATAAAAAAAATCACATTACACCCCGACTAAAAAATATTATGACCGAAAAAAGTACTAAAACCTAGGGGGTGGGGGAGCAGCAGATTTTTGAGTGCCTAGGGCAGCATAAAACGTAAATATGCCACTAACCAAGACAGAGTCCATCTTGTTTTGAAATCTAGGAAAATCCTCTGAGACAAGAGTATGATCCCTACACCAGTTTTGAAGCATAGAAAGCGAAAGTGGTCTCAAATGAAAATGAGTAAATGGAATAGCATTCAATACTGCATAGACCTCCCTACAAGGAGCAACAGTGGAAAACTGGAGTCACTGAAGATTTTTACAGGCTGAAACTACTTTAGCCTACTTTAATAGGTTAGAGATAATCTCATGGAGACTGAATCTGAAACTGGATCCCCAAAAAAGTAAACTTTGTTTGAGGAACCAAATAATTCTTTAGCAAATTGATCCTCCAACCATGTTGACGAAGAAACAGTCTGTTGGTGTGAAATTCTGATAAATGTAAAGATTGAGCTAGTACCACGATATTATCCAGGTAAAGAAACACAGCTATTACCTGACCTCTGATGACAGACAATAGAGCCCACAAAACCTTTGTAGAAATTATTATAGCTGTAGCCAGACCAAACGGAAGGGCAACAATCAAAATGCTTCTCAAGAAAAGTAGACCTCAGAAACTGAAAATGATCTTTTTGAATTGGAATATGGAGTTATGCATCCTTTAAATCTGCTGTGGACATAAACTGCCCTTGCTGAATAAAAGTCAGAATGGAACAAATAGTCTTCATTTTGAAGGTTGGAACTCTGACAAACTTGTTCAGAGCCTTTAGATCCAAAACTGCTCTGTAAGTTTGCTCTTTCTTGGGAACAATAAAGATATTAGAATAAAATCCCTTTCCCTGTTTCAACATAGGAACAGGAATAATCACACCCATGGAATCCAGATCCAGAACTGAATGAAGAAAAGACTGAGTTTTCAAAAGATTTTTCTGAACATTTGACAGAAGAAACCTTCCTCTGATAACCTTCGGAAATTATATTCAGAGCCCCAGAATCTGACAGGTTTAGAAACCATGCCTCCTAAAAGAGACTAAATCTAGCCCCCTACCAGATAATCTGGATTAGGGGCCACATCTTTATGTGGATTTGGAAGCAAGAGTGGACTTTTTGGCCTGCTTAGTCCTGTTCTAATTAGAGCTTGGTTTCCAACCTGAGGGACCCTGCTTAGTGGAGGACAAAATGTTCAATAGTCTACTTCAGCAGACCATGATTTTAACCATCAGACTTGCCTAGAAAGGAAAGACAAGGAAATGCTTTTAGTATTAATCCTAATGATATACAAGATTGCATCGCCAAAAAAAGAAATTATCACATTTAAGCAAACCCAAAAGTGTAAGAAAATATCTCCACTATCCTCAGAAATCTGACCAGAAAGACAATCCAACCAAATGGAAGCAAGAGCAGAAACAAATAGCTGATCTGAAAAGATAACCTGCCTGCAGAAAAGACAGTCTATGAAAGGATTGAAGTTTCCTATCTAAAGGGTCATAAAAAAAGTGCTATCCTCCAGAGGAATAGTAGTACATCTGGCCAAAGTAGAAATGGCACCATCCACCTTAGGAACAGATTCCCAAAGCTCAATATTAGAAGCAGGAAGAGAATACATTATTTTAAACCTTGCAGAAGGTTTATATGAATTATTAGGTTTAGACCATTCTTAAAGGGACAGTCTACACCAGAATTTTTATTGTTTTAAAAGATAGATAATCCCTTTATTACCCATTCCCCAGTTTTGCATAACCAACACAGTTATATATTAATATACTTTTAACCTCTGTGATTATCTTGTATCTAAGTGTCTGCAAACTGCCCTTTTATTTCAGTTCTTTTGACAGACTTGCAGTTTAGCTAATCAGTGCCTGCTCCCAGATAACTTCACGTGCACAAGCACAGTGTTATCTATATGAAATACGTGAACTGAACGTGTCAAAAGAACTGAAAAAAGGGGCAGTTTGCAGAGGCTTAGGTACAAGATAATCACAGAGGTTAAAAGTATATTATTATAACTGTGTTGGTTATGCAAAACTGGGAAATGGGTAATAAAGGGATTATCTATCTTTTAAAACAATAAAAATTATGGTGTAGACTGTCCCTTTAATATCAAAGTTGTCCATGAGAATGTAAAATTATGAGACATTTCTTTACCTTCAGAAAAGTACGAATCAAATAAGCCCTTCAAATATGGAGTGGTCTCCGATAATATTAATTTTTAATATTCATTAGGTAAGAGGTCTGGGCCCAGTGTCTCCTGCAGTATCTTTTATTGCTTCAATAATCTCCTCTTCTGAGATAGGAGTATTTATTTTTTGTAATACTTCACTGGATATTTTAGGAGTTTAAATTATTTACCAAAATTCTTCTCTATTATTCTCATGAGAGGGTCTAGAGGTGTAGATATCTCTGAAGTACTCAAAAATACCTGAAGGATCTCTTATTCACAGATCTACCATATGTCCTTACTGCCTCAATATTATTAGATTTATTATAGTTTTTGACTAATTTCGCCAACAATTTGCCTGATTTATCACCAAATCTAATATATTTGGCATTCTCTTTCAATTCTTTTTGTGCTGTCCTATGTAATAAAATAGTATCCCTTTTTTTTTTGCTTGTTTATATTTGGTCCATGTTTGTCTTGTTGGGTTATTTAGGTATCTATTATATGCATTTGTTAAAAAAAATAATCACTTCCCTCTGTTTTTCTTTTTGTTTCTTCTTCATTTTACCCAGGTAGGATATTATTTCCCCTCTAAGAACTGTTTTAGATGCTTCCCAGAATATTTTTGGTTTAATTATATACTCCTCGTTATGCTCCACATATTCTCTCCATTTTCCTTGGACCCATACTTTAAATTTATTATCATTCAAAAGGTGACAGGGAAATATAAAACGTCTGAAATATGTATTAGGATTATGCAGCTGTATTTTAATACTAATAGGGGCATGGTCAGAGAGTGTGATCAGATTGATTGACACAGAGGTTTCTAGGTTAAGAACATTTCCATTCACTAGGAACATGTCTATTCTCGAATGTGATTTATGACACTTCAATAAGCATGTGAACTCTCTTTTATCTGGATTTTTTAATTTCCAGATATCCTTTAACTTTAACTTTTAGCAGAGTCTCTTCCAATTTGTCCCTCTTTGTCATAATGATTTTACCTCTCTCTCTCAGCCTATCAATCGGAACTTGAGTCATCATGTTATAAAAAAGAGGAAAAAATTAACTGATTCTCACACTAATATTAAACGAAATAAGCTTTAATCCATGTTGATTAAAAATAGGAGACAAAAAGCACAGGACAAACAGAACGCAGCCAAGCAGAAACGTCTGACCGGTTTCGGTCACACAGGACCGTAATCATAGACATAATTGTACACACATGTTGCTACCCCTAATAAGGGTTAAAAAACACACTGATTGGTTAATAACAAATGCTGCGTAATAAACACCTACAAAACATATAGATGTAATGCTTGTGATAAGATAAGAACCTATAGACAATATATAAAGACCTGAAATTTGTCAAAAACAGATATTAGATAACAAAGATAACATAAAAACAGTTATATAACAGTTCGGTATGTCAAGGAAAGGGAATAGACACAAAGGATTATGATCACATTGATATCATGGACACAGTCAAATAGCAGCAAAAAATGAAATAGATTTTACATTAAATAGTCAGTATATCCTAAATAAGAAACTACAAAAATAAATCATAAAGTACCTAATTCTATATTGCCTCTAACAGCAATGATGAGTAAAGTCAAAAAATGTGAATAAACTACATATGGTAATAGAAGTTACAAAGTAACCTGCAATTTCTAGAGGTATATAATTAGGTCTAATAAAAAAAAAAAAAAAAAAAAACCACCAATTCATGGAAAAAATTCCAAATAATACTATTATACACTGTAATATTACACTTCACATCAAATACCATATAACTCATAATGCTGAAAATGGTACCAATATAAAGAACAAGTGTGTAGTCACTAACTTATCTGTGCCTACAGTACCCAGTAGTGTGGATATAAAGACTATTGATAATTCAGCTTAAATCTTAAACTCGGATGGTGACTGACTTATCTGTGCCAAAAGTTTAGAATGTCATGTTCAGAATTGAAACCCACTGGCACCAAGCAATTTAACTTAAATATCCAGTAGGTTTCCTGTCTGCACAAAGATGTTAGTCTGTCACCTCCCCTGGGGGATTTAGGAATTTGCTCTATCGCTTGCCACTTGAGAGTTGTCACATCACCATGGTGCATATCCAAAAAATGCCTGGAAAGAGCCGAGCACGGCTTCTCACCAGAGATATAGGATAAATGCTCCCTGATCCTAGTGCCAACATCCCTAGTGGTTCTACCTACATAGGATTTCAAACAGCATGTACACTGTATGAGATAAACTATGTAAGTACTCTTACAATTGATACATCCCTTTGTATTAAATGTCTCACCAGACTGGCTTGATACAAATGATCTGCCCACACTGATGTGATCACAGGAGGTGCAAGTGCGTCTGCCACATCTATACGTACCCTCATGCGTTAACCATGAATTGTTGACAATTGGCTCTTTGAGCAAACTTGGAGACAGTATGTTTCCCAAAGTGGCCGCTCGTCTCGCTACAAACATACAGCCATCTTCAACCTTGCCCCTCAATTTTTTGTCACCCATCAGTATCGGAAGATTTTTTGCAATAATATTACAAACATCTCCGTACTGATTTGAAAACTGTGTGACAAATTTAGGTTTGGTGTCAGTAGATAGATGCTTCCTATTTTTTGGAGGACCTCTGAGCAAAGATGCCCTGTCCATTTTGTTTACCTCGGACTGGGCTTTATACACAACATCTCGCGGATAGCCTCTTTGTCTGAGTCTCTTGCTCAAGTCCTTACTCTCCTTCTGGAAATCACATTGCTGGGTACAATTGCGTCGCACCCTCATAAATTGGCCCTTGGCTATACCGTCAAAGACATGCTTCGGGTGACTGCTTTTAGCGTGTAGCATGGTGTTACCAGCAATGGGTTTCCTATAGAGAGAAGAAACAACCTTATTCGCATCTGGAATACCCTTGAGGGTAATATCCAAAAAGCAGATATCCGTTCTATTCCACTCAAAGGTGAACTGGATACCTACTTCATTGGTATTCAAATATTCCACATATCTCATGGCAGAAACATAGTCACCCGACCAGATCAAAAGCAGGTCGTCAATATAACGTACATACTTAATAACCTGATCAGAGGGATTCATACCACTACCTCCATAGATGTAGGACCTCTCCCACCACCCCATAAAGAGGTTGGCGTAAGAGGGGGCAAATTTAGCCCCCATAGCGGTCCCACACCTCTGGAGGTAGTAACGACCCTGAAACATGAAAAAATTGTGTTCAAGCAAAAATTTGACTGACCCCACAATAAACTCCTTTGTTCTATCAGAAAGATCTGTATATAGATCTAGATAGAATTCAATAGCCTTTAAGCCATATGTATGAGGGATGGATGAGTACAGGGAAACAACGTCAATCGTCAACCAACTATATTCCTTTCTCCAGGCTACATCCTCCATCACACACATGGCCTGAGTGGTATCCCTGATATAACTTGGCAGCCTTTTCACCATGGGTTGAAGAAAATGATCTACCCACTTAGAAAGTGGCTCAAGTAGGGAGCCAATACCGGCCACAATTGGCCTACCTTTCACATTTACTATACTCTTATGCACCTTGGGTAAGTGGTGGAAGATGGGAACAACTGGATTAGTAACCATCATAGTGTCTGCAGTTGTATGATCAATAATCCCATCTTCCACCGCTTCATCCACCCAATGTCGTAGTTCATTTGAGTATTTCAAAGTTGGATTACCTGGTAATTCAAAGTATGTGTCACTGTCATTTAGCTGGCGGAGGGCCTCTGTCACATAGTAGTCTTTGTCCATGACAACCACATTGCCACCCTTGTCGGATTGCTTGATCACAATCTGATCATTGTTTTTTAAATCAGTTAAAGCTGATTTCTCCTTTAAGGAAAGATTGTGGGGTCCCCCTGTGGCCGTCATGGACAATTTGGTGAGATCCTCCACTACTCTCTTGTGAAACACCTCAAGTGCTTTGCCCCTCACTTGCATGGGATAGAAGGTAGATGGTGACCTGAATTTGGGAACACTGGTTACAGAACCGATTGCTCCCATATCACTCTCATTGGACAAACTTTCGAGGGACATGAGTGTACAAGTATCAATAAAATCCAAATTGCCTGTTTCTTCAGTATCTGGCAAAATAGTTCCCATGTCCAGAGCTTCAGCGTTGTGCTCTGAACCTGAAAAATATTTATGAACTGTAAGGTCCCTAATCAATTTGTTAACATCAACAATTGTTTGAAAAAGATCAAACTTCTTGGCTGGCACAAAACCAAGACCATAATTGAGAACCTTACGTTCAAAGCCAGTCAGACAATATTTGGAGATATTTATAACAGCATCTAAACATACTTGTTTTGTTTCCTGGTTCTGGTGGTTCTCACAGGATATCTCTGTTGATCCTGATCTCGTATTTGGGGGTTTGAGTTTCTCACAATTTGTTTCCCCCTTCCCCCCCCCTTCCGGTGGGTCCTGAGCCCCCTGAAAAACCTGTGGTTTAGAGAGCTGTAACTGATTAAGCCCTGATTTCGATTTTGATTTTGCTCCTTGCTGAACAGAGCTCTTTAATATACCTTTTGAGGGAACATTAGTGGAAACTGAGGCACATGCTATTTCTATTTGATTTTCAATTTCAGATGTCTGATCCTCACTAGAACCCCCCTCATAGCTTGAGGCAAATCTGTCCTCTTCAGAGGTATCACCCCCTGAATCTAGAAATGACACTCTCTTAGCACCATCCTGTCCTTTTTCCAACTCTGTTGATTTACTCTGTTTATTATACCTCTGACCCTTTCTTTTATTCCTATTCCTATTCCTTCTCTTATAAGGGATGGTATTCTCAGTGGTGCAATCAAGATCACCCACATTTGACCACTGTCTATTTCTTTGGCGTCGCCGCCAAATATAGACAGTACCCGATGTATAGTCTTTCTGGTCTCTCAAGAACTTGGTATGTTTAGTTTGAATCACCAATTTCTTGGATTCCTCTAGTGTCTGTTTGTAAATGGTTTCAAATCTTAAATAAACCTCATATTCCTTGAATCTTTCCATATCAGAATACACCTTATCTAACTTAGATTTTACCTCTAACAACAACACATCCTTATATTCTATAAGCAGTGAAATCAAAGTTAGAGAACAATTAGTAAGTGCCAGATTCCAACGATCAATAAAATCCTGATCTTTCACATCATAAGTTGGAAACTTGTTGATTCTAAGCCCTCTGGGCACCATTTTCAAATGTAGATATTTATTGAGAATCCATTTGTCCCATTTAAGCTTCTGTTCTTTGAGCTTTAGATATTCATAATCTTGAAAAAGGTCCCCCAATTTGATGTTTGGGGAGTCAAATTTAAAAACGTCATCCAGGTCTAGAGAGTCTAAATTGTCCTCATCAATATCAGCAAATAGTGTAATAGCCTGTTCTCCTTGGTCATCCATAGCTACCACCCACAGATTGTAGGGAGCTACTTATTATAATCCGATATAAGTGAAATTATAATGAAAAGTATATAATGTATACAGATAGCGTCTCTAGTTATTGCACTATACCCTTTTGCAAAAAGCCATAATTGAATATACTGCTGCAATCAGCCAAGACACCTCATTATCAGGGAAATGTATTATAAGGTAAGAAGATGAACAAATGGTGTCCATAAATGATATTGCTTTGTAAACTCAACCACTTCTCTGTGAAAAAATAGCATAACATGGCCTAGGTAGGTGAGACTTACTCCAATACATGCATACTGCTCCCAGGTAAACCACACTGAGACCTGATCACCCTCCGTATATATCACAGACCGGGGAACTGGATTGTACTCAGCGGGTCATCCGGTATAAGCCACTTCCAGACCAACCGGGGTAAGGCCACAGTAAAAAGCACACTTCGTTAGTAACTTCACTCACCCCTAGTGCCGTTTCGCTATTTGCGCTGCTCCTAATAATCTCGTGGAGACGAGTTTATTCCAATGCCACTTTCATCCGAAAAACGCTTCCGGCAAAGTTGTGGTCACTCCAAACTCCAAGGCCCCCATGCAGACAAACAGGGACCACGTGGTACAGCTGCTCCAATTAGATTCAGTGGAAAGAGTTGTCAATCACTCGTAGGCAGAAAAAAAACAGCATTTACTTGGGCTATAGTGCAATACTATGTATACAAAAAAGGAGTGAAAGAATCAGGAAGCGGGTCCCTGTACCCACTACGAATATAGGCATAAAAAAGAGGAAAAAATTAACTGATTCTCACACTAATATTAAACGAAATAAGCTTTAATCCATGTTGATTAAAAATAGGAGACAAAAAGCACAGGACAAACAGAACGCAGCCAAGCAGAAACGTCTGACCGGTTTCGGTCACACAGGACCGTAATCATAGACATAATTGTACACACATGTTGCTACCCCTAATAAGGGTTAAAAAACACACTGATTGGTTAATAACAAATGCTGCGTAATAAACACCTACAAAACATATAGATGTAATGCTTGTGATAAGATAAGAACCTATAGACAATATATAAAGACCTGAAATTTGTCAAAAACAGATATTAGATAACAAAGATAACATAAAAACAGTTATATAACAGTTGGGTATGTCAAGGAAAGGGAATAGACACAAAGGATTATGATCACATTGATATCATGGACACAGTCAA
Organism: Bombina bombina; assembly: GCF_027579735.1. Lineage (NCBI taxonomy): Eukaryota > Metazoa > Chordata > Amphibia > Anura > Bombinatoridae > Bombina > Bombina bombina. The sequence goes on along the minus strand of NC_069503.1, from coordinate 602,685,191 downwards.
ATAGCAGCAAAAAATGAAATAGATTTTACATTAAATAGTCAGTATATCCTAAATAAGAAACTACAAAAATAAATCATAAAGTACCTAATTCTATATTGCCTCTAACAGCAATGATGAGTAAAGTCAAAAAATGTGAATAAACTACATATGGTAATAGAAGTTACAAAGTAACCTGCAATTTCTAGAGGTATATAATTAGGTCTAATAAAAAAAAAAAAAAAAAAACCACCAATTCATGGAAAAAATTCCAAATAATACTATTATACACTGTAATATTACACTTCACATCAAATACCATATAACTCATAATGCTGAAAATGGTACCAATATAAAGAACAAGTGTGTAGTCACTAACTTATCTGTGCCTACAGTACCCAGTAGTGTGGATATAAAGACTATTGATAATTCAGCTTAAATCTTAAACTCGGATGGTGACTGACTTATCTGTGCCAAAAGTTTAGAATGTCATGTTCAGAATTGAAACCCACTGGCACCAAGCAATTTAACTTAAATATCCAGTAGGTTTCCTGTCACACATATGGCTTAAAGGCTATTGAATTCTATCTAGATCTATATACAGATCTTTCTGATAGAACAAAGGAGTTTATTGTGGGGTCAGTCAAATTTTTGCTTGAACACAATTTTTTCATGTTTCAGGGTCGTTACTACCTCCAGAGGTGTGGGACCGCTATGGGGGCTAAATTTGCCCCCTCTTACGCCAACCTCTTTATGGGGTGGTGGGAGAGGTCCTACATCTATGGAGGTAGTGGTATGAATCCCTCTGATCAGGTTATTAAGTATGTACGTTATATTGACGACCTGCTTTTGATCTGGTCGGGTGACTATGTTTCTGCCATGAGATATGTGGAATATTTGAATACCAATGAAGTAAGTATCCAGTTCACCTTTGAGTGGAATAGAACGGATATCTGCTTTTTGGATATTACCCTCAAGGGTATTCCAGATGCGAATAAGGTTGTTTCTTCTCTCTATAGGAAACCCATTGCTGGTAACACCATGCTACACGCTAAAAGCAGTCACCCGAAGCATGTCTTTGACGGTATAGCCAAGGGCCAATTTATGAGGGTGCGACGCAATTGTACCCAGCAATGTGATTTCCAGAAGGAGAGTAAGGACTTGAGCAAGAGACTCAGACAAAGAGGCTATCCGCGAGATGTTGTGTATAAAGCCCAGTCCGAGGTAAACAAAATGGACAGGGCATCTTTGCTCAGAGGTCCTCCAAAAAATAGGAAGCATCTATCTACTGACACCAAACCTAAATTTGTCACACAGTTTTCAAATCAGTACGGAGATGTTTGTAATATTATTGCAAAAAATCTTCCGATACTGATGGGTGACAAAAAATTGAGGGGCAAGGTTGAAGATGGCTGTATGTTTGTAGCGAGACGAGCGGCCACTTTGGGAAACATACTGTCTCCAAGTTTGCTCAAAGAGCCAATTGTCAACAATTCATGGTTAACGCATGAGGGTACGTATAGATGTGGCAGACGCACTTGCACCTCCTGTGATCACATCAGTGTGGGCAGATCATTTGTATCAAGCCAGTCTGGTGAGACATTTAATACAAAGGGATGTATCAATTGTAAGAGTACTTACATAGTTTATCTCATACAGTGTACATGCTGTTTGAAATCCTATGTAGGTAGAACCACTAGGGATGTTGGCACTAGGATCAGGGAGCATTTATCCTATATCTCTGGTGAGAAGCCGTGCTCGGCTCTTTCCAGGCATTTTTTGGATATGCACCATGGTGATGTGACAACTCTCAAGTGGCAAGCGATAGAGCAAATTCCTAAATCCCCCAGGGGAGGTGACAGACTAACATCTTTGTGCAGACAGGAAACCTACTGGATATTTAAGTTAAATTGCTTGGTGCCAGTGGGTTTCAATTCTGAACATGACATTCTAAACTTTTGGCACAGATAAGTCAGTCACCATCCGAGTTTAAGATTTAAGCTGAATTATCAATAGTCTTTATATCCACACTACTGGGTACTGTAGGCACAGATAAGTTAGTGACTACACACTTGTTCTTTATATTGGTACCATTTTCAGCATTATGAGTTATATGGTATTTGATGTGAAGTGTAATATTACAGTGTATAATAGTATTATTTGGAATTTTTTCCATGAATTGGTGGTTTTTTTTTTTTTTTTTTTATTAGACCTAATTATATACCTCTAGAAATTGCAGGTTACTTTGTAACTTCTATTACCATATGTAGTTTATTCACATTTTTTGACTTTACTCATCATTGCTGTTAGAGGCAATATAGGATTAGGTACTTTATGATTTATTTTTGTAGTTTCTTATTTAGGATATACTGACTATTTAATGTAAAATCTATTTCATTTTTTGCTGCTATTTGACTGTGTCCATGATATCAATGTGATCATAATCCTTTGTGTCTATTCCCTTTCCTTGACATACCCAACTGTTATATAACTGTTTTTATGTTATCTTTGTTATCTAATATCTGTTTTTGACAAATTTCAGGTCTTTATATATTGTCTATAGGTTCTTATCTTATCACAAGCATTACATCTATATGTTTTGTAGGTGTTTATTACGCAGCATTTGTTATTAACCAATCAGTGTGTTTTTTAACCCTTATTAGGGGTAGCAACATGTGTGTACAATTATGTCTATGATTACGGTCCTGTGTGACCGAAACCGGTCAGACGTTTCTGCTTGGCTGCGTTCTGTTTGTCCTGTGCTTTTTGTCTCCTATTTTTAATCAACATGGATTAAAGCTTATTTCGTTTAATATTAGTGTGAGAATCAGTTAATTTTTTCCTCTTTTTTATGCCTATATTCGTAGTGGGTACAGGGACCCGCTTCCTGATTCTTTCACTCCTTTTTTGTATACATAGTATTGCACTATAGCCCAAGTAAATGCTGTTTTTTTTCTGCCTACGAGTGATTGACAACTCTTTCCACTGAATCTAATTGGAGCAGCTGTACCACGTGGTCCCTGTTTGTCTGCATGGGGGCCTTGGAGTTTGGAGTGACCACAACTTTGCCGGAAGCGTTTTTCGGATGAAAGTGGCATTGGAATAAACTCGTCTCCACGAGATTATTAGGAGCAGCGCAAATAGCGAAACGGCACTAGGGGTGAGTGAAGTTACTAACGAAGTGTGCTTTTTACTGTGGCCTTACCCCGGTTGGTCTGGAAGTGGCTTATACCGGATGACCCGCTGAGTACAATCCAGTTCCCCGGTCTGTGATATATACGGAGGGTGATCAGGTCTCAGTGTGGTTTACCTGGGAGCAGTATGCATGTATTGGAGTAAGTCTCACCTACCTAGGCCATGTTATGCTATTTTTTCACAGAGAAGTGGTTGAGTTTACAAAGCAATATCATTTATGGACACCATTTGTTCATCTTCTTACCTCATCATGTTATAGTCACCCTCCCACACAAAGTACCCTGGCTTTTGGTTAGTTCAACCAACTTTATTTGCAGAGGAACCCAAAATTCTGGTGCTATTTCATTTGGACCATGCATATTACATAATGTAAAGATTTAATTAGCTATTTTTAATTTAAAATAATAAATCTCTCTATGTCTGGAATAAATTGTAATACTTTGTATGACAACCTCTTACCCAGAAGTATGGCCACTCCCCGTTTTCTATTGGTCTGAGATGTGGCAAACACCTCTCCCACCCATCCTACTTTCAATTTTGTAAGTTCATCTTGCTTTCGGTGTGTTTCTTGTAAGAAAGCGATGTTTGCTTTCAAGCTGCTAAGATGTCTAATTATAGTTTTCCTCTTCATGGGAGATACTATACCCCCTACATTCCAGGAGATTAAAACAATTTTATTCACATTTTGTTCCATCCTAATATACTATAAGAACATGAATCATCTGTGACCATTGGCCAAGAGGAAGGTGAGAAAGAGAGGAGGAAAAAAAAGAAAAGAAAAAAAGAGCCAGATAAATTAGGGTCATATAGACCTATTTCATTACTAAATTCAGATTACAAATTTTGAAAAAATATTACCTCAAAAAGAATACAGACTGCTCTTGAAGAAATTATACACTGTGACCAGACAGGTTTTATGAAAAATAGGATTTGATCTCTAAATATAAGAAAAAAATTTATGTTTTTGCATCATTTTAGCAGTGGAGAGAGGAGGGGGATGAGAGAACTCGATAAAGTGGTGATTTCACTGGATGCAGAAAAAGTTTTGGACTCTATTCATTGGGATCATCTTTTTTATTCCCTTAAACAATTTGGGTTTTCTAAAAATATTTTGAACCTTATACTCAACGCTTATAACAACCCAACATTTGCTATTATAGTAAATGGTCAATTATTGGACAAAATCATCCTAGAAAGGGGAACACGACAGGGCTGCCCACTCTCTCCACTTCTATTTGATGTAGCCATTGAATCTCTAGCAATCACAATTAGGGATAAAATTGACGGAATTATAGAAGGGAAAACAGAAGTTAAAATAGCATTATATGCGGATGACTTATTGATGTTCATGAGGGACACAAAGAGAAATATCCCTTGGCTATTGTATATTATTAATAGTTTTAGCTCTTTTTCTGGATACAGGGTAAATACCACTAAATCTGAAATATTATGGATCGTCAGAAAATCAGATTTGGCTTAAAATATATGATTTAAAGAAGTTTCCCACTCTGTTAGATAATTAGGTATTATAATTTCCGTAAATCCTGATAAATGGTATGGATTAAATATTCTGCCCATATTAGATAAGGTGAAAGAGGATTTTAGAAACTGGGAGAAATCTCCCCTGTCCCTGTCAGGCAGAATTAGCCTAAGTAAAATTATCTCCTTTACAAAAATGTTATACATAATACAAAATATCCCTATATTATTAAAAAATAAGGATATCATTTATTTTATAAAGAAGTAGTTAAGTTCCTATGGCAGAGCAAGAAACCAAGAATAACGTTTAAAAACCTTTTTTTTGGCGAAACAGTATGGTGGCTAATCACTCCCAAACCTTGAGCTATACAATTTAGTAGGTTTAAGTAAAATAGTTATAGAATAGATATGTGGAAAGTCCTATTTCACAGATCTTGCACTAGATAAAAGTTTGATCCATCTATATTATATTACCTCTATTATACATATGCAAATGGATAAATTACCGCAAGAGGTCAAATGGTTAAAAACTTTAACTTACCCTAAACAGGCATGGCAAAAAATTTGTGAGAAACTGGGTTTGAAATATTTAGCCTCCAACTTTCTAATAAGAGGAAATCCGGAATTCCCAGAAGGTTCATCTTCAAGGGTGTTTGGTACCTTGGACGATAAAGGATTAGGTTATCTACATCAGTTTTATGACAAAGAAACCTATATTATAAAAGCATTTGACTCTTTGAAAACTGAGTATGGTTTATCTAATAAAGATTTATATGCGTACCTACAAGTTAGACATCTTGTTAAAGAGCTAATAACTAAATGTGGGTTCGGCTGGAGCTGAGGAATACTAGAACAATGGATGGTGTTAGTTAGAAATGGGATTTGCTCCATCTCACCTTGGTATAAAATTATACTTGCTCAAGAAGGGGATAAAAATCTTCGGTATCTAGCAGGGAAATGGTCAGCCTACTTTGGGGATGAGAGAATAAGGGGGAATTGAATAAAAAAAAGAAAAAAAAGTGTCCCAAAAATAGATGTGCGCAGTCCTGACGAGAGTTAAAAACAGAGTGCGCTTTCCCGAAGAGCCAAATTCAAACTAAACTTGTCAAAACCCAACTCATTCAAAACAGCAAAATAAATTATGGGTTCTTTCCCAAGGCCGTATATATCAATACATACACACACTATATATATATATATATATATATATATATATATATATATACTAGTGTTAAAGCCCGTGTACACGGGCCAAAATGTGTATGGAATTATTATGTTTTTCTTCAAAATATAACAAAAGATATAAACATTAACGTAGACATAAAATCATATTTTTATTTAAAGTAAATTAAAATAAAATAAAGTTTAAAATGTACATGAAGAATATTGCGTTTTATATGTGCTGTGTAGCACAGTGTTGGGCTCTTTTATGAGCCTATTAAGCCAGCATTTTTTTTTTTAAACTAAAATAGTTCTTTTATATGTGCTGTGCAGCACAGTGTTGAGCTCATTTATGAGCCTATATTAAGCCAGCATTTATTTTTTTTAAAACTAAAATAGTTGTTTTATATGTGCTCTGTAGCACAGAGTTGGGCTCTTTTATGAGCCTATTAAGCCAGCAGTTATTATTATTACATAAGTACTGAGCTTTCAAATCATGTGTGAGGTATACCGGAGCGTTGTGCTCTTTTATTAACTTTTTAAAGCCTCGCGCCTTAGCCCGACCCGTTCCTCGTGACAGCCAGACGCTTGTAACTGATCCTCACGCGACTACAGGTCTGGAGTCAGCTGTCTCGCGCTGCTGTTTGGAGGTGCGCGTGCGAGGTCTATCAGCTGTGCGCTGCTGCTTAAAGGTGCGCGTGCAAGGAGGTCCAGCTGTTTGGAAGTGCGCGTGCGAGATCTAATGTCAGCTGTGCGCTGCTGCTTAAAGGTGCACGTGCGAGGAGGTCCAGGGTCTGGAGTCAGCTGTCTCGCGCTGCTGTTTGGAGGTGCGCGTGCGAGATCTATTGTCAGCTGTGCGCTGCTGCTTAAAGGTGCGCGTGTCTAAGGCCAAGTGTGTGGGTGCGCGTGCGAGGTCTATTCTGTGTGCTGCTGAGGCCAAGTGTGTGGGTGCGCGTGCGAGGTCTATTCTGTGTGCTGCTGCTTAAATTATGGAGGTGCGCGTGTGAGGAGGTCAATCTAAGGCCAAGTGTGTTTGTCCTACTGCGCATGACAGCTTCAGACAAACACACTTGGCCTTGGCCTTTTATAATATAGGATATATATATATATATATATATATATATATATATATATATATATA